>NC_133772.1:20287792-20411802 GCF_003597395.2 Chelonoidis abingdonii
TATTGATGTGGTTCGCATAATTTAGTTCACAAAAGTGCATTATGACCACACCTGGCTTTCTTCCCTAAGTGGTTCTCGCCTTTCATGTTACCACATCACGCGATGGGACAACAATTCACTCCCTGGACGTCTGTAGAGGCTCGATTTATGTTGAGCGGACAAAACGCTTTTGTTACACCCCCAACTCTCAGGTCGCAGTAACAGAAGAAGAAGCTACCTGTTTTCCTCTCAGAGGATCTCATTTGGGTGATGACGTGCACCCGCACTGTTCTGTTTAGGCTCACATTTCCCCAAGCCACATCACATTGCATTCTACCAGTGCTCAGGCTGCATCTGCCGGCCATGCTGACTGTTGTACCTACCCGAGATCTATCGTGCGTCTGGTCCTCGGTCCGTACCCTTGCTTCGATTATTGCTTCTGGGTTTCAAACAGTCAAGCAGATACTGCCCCTTTGGGCCAGCAGTTTTTACATTTCCATATTTCACTCCGACCCATGCCTCTAAGGCTTGGGATCAACTAACTGGAATGAATATGAGCAAGCACTCCGAAGGAAAAGAACAGTTCACTCACGTCTTTGTAACTGTTGATCTTCGAGATGTCCGTTGCTACATATCTTCAAACCCACCATCCTTCCCCTCTGTCGGAGTAGCCGCAAGAAGGAACTGAAGCGTGCGACTGGGTCGGAGGTGATATATTCTATGGCCACCAGTACGGGAGCACGCCGACCACGCAGGTGCTAGGCTAAATTTCTGCGGTCGACTCGAGTCTGACGTGGCTAGGGTATGAAACTCTCAGACTATACGTAGCATCATCACGCACCGGGCAAACCTAATAATGAGAAAACATCTCGAGAACAACAGTTACAAAGGTGATAACCGTCTTTTCCTGTTGTGTTCTCTCCCTCGTGCAAAAGACTTCACTGAAATCAGCATGTTTGAGAACTGGAAGTGATCTTTCAGAAAAACAGTCCCAACCAGGCTGCTGTAGTGACACTCCTTTTTACAATCAGGTCTATGGTTTGTTTAGGCTGAGGGTGACAGATGTTTCCCGATTTTATAGGGACAGCGCAATTTGGGAATTTTTTTCTTATATTAGGAATCTTTTACCCCACCCCATCCACATTTCACATTTGCTGTTACTCAGCTTTAACTTAGGGTGACCAGAGTTAATAGCAGGCAGGTTTAAAACAAATAAAGAAGTTCTTCACCAGCGCAGAGTCAACTTGTGAACTCCTCGCTGTGGAGGTTGTAGAGGTTAGAACTATAGCAGCGTTTAAAAGGGAACTGAGAAATCATGGTGGTTAAGTCCATAAAATGGCTATTTAGCACCAGGATGGTAAGAATGGTGTCCCTAGCCTCTGTTGAGGTCAGCTAAGCTGCGCTCCACTGTTCCAACGACCGACACGGGCGGTAAGGAGGAACTGAAGGGCGGCTGGGTCGGCAGGGGTATATATTCGGTATCATAGCGGCGCCACTCCAGGGGGCACCCTGCCAACCCACCGAGTGTTGCTAGGGTAAAAATCTTCCGACGAACGTGCACGCGGCGCGCGCACACCTAACCTAAGTGGAATGGATATGAGCAAGCACTCGAAGAATAGCTCTGTTTTGTCACCTCCTAGTCCAGGGGTAGGCAACCTATGGCACAGGTGCTGAAGGCGGCACGTGAGCTGATTTTCAGTGGCACTCACACTGCCTGGGTCCTGGCCACCGGTCCAGGGGACTCTGAATTTTAATTTAATTTTAAATGAAGCTTCTTAAACATTTTAAAAGCCTTATTTACTTTATATACAATAGTTTAGTTATATATTATAGACTTATAGAAAGAGACCTTCTAAAAATGTTAAAATGTATTACTGGAATGTGAAACCTTAAATTAGAGTGAATAAATGAAGACTTGGCACAGCACTTCTGAAAAGTTGCTGACCCCTGTCCTAGTCATTCAAAAGCTGAAAGGCTTTAGATTAATGCTGTTTAATGTTTATACAGTGATTTTGAAGAGCTAACATAGTACAGAAGTGCTAAATATTATGACTGGGCAGCCACCTACAGATCTGTGTCACTTCTAGCTGTTACCTTTTTCTTACAGAAAGCTTAAAACAAACAAATGCAAATGGTAGGGGGCTGGTGCACACAGAACTCATGCTTAAAAAACCACAGGTCAGAGCTGCTGATCACACATTCTAGAATAGATAACACTTAGTCCTGCCAGGAGTGCAGGGACCAGACTAGATGACCTCTCGAGGTCCCTTCCAGTCCTATGATTCTAATAGCAGCAGAGCTTGGTGACAGAGTGGCCTGATGTGGTGAATCACTGGAAATTAACTACACAAACTGGGTATCATCCCACAAATAATATTTGGGTCCAATACATTGTCCTCAGCCAGTGCAACACTGGGAGGCAGCTTTCAGAGCAAGACAAGCCTAAAATACAACGGCACCCAATGTAATTTCCCCACTCCTCCTTCCTCTACTTCAGTGGATTTTACACCCGAGTGCTTTTCTTTTACATAATTAATGCTGGCTGCCTCCCAGAGTGCAGTCAGAGTGAGATAGGGTGTGTGGTGTAGAGTCCATAGCTTGGGGGAAAACACCTGCAGGGCTTGGCTTTGCATTGTGCCATGTGGAGAGCGGAGGGTAGACGCACAAGGTGGAAAGAGGTGAGCAGGATGGGGGACGTTGCAGTGTTCATCCTCATACAGATGAGCACTCCACTTCCTCAGAGGAAGAAGGCCCAGGAGAACGACAGCGTAGCATCCCCTGTGCTACCTCTTACTCAGAAGTATCTGTAGAGAGATGTTTGATGACTTCATCATTTTTTTCTTTTTTACAATATATCATTCATACGTAGACCCTTCCCCTATCATAAGCATAATTCCCAAATCTGGACCTTAGCGTCCAAAAATCTGGGTGCCTGTATGAACCCTCTAAGCTCAATTACCAGCTTAGATCTGATCTCGCTGCCACCAGACAGAGGATTACAGTGCCTGTCTCACTCTAGTCTCCCCAAACCTTCCCTGGGGGGACCCCAAGAACCCAAATCCCTTGGATTCTTAAAACAAGGAGAAATAACCCATTCCCCCCTCCTTTTACCCCTCCCAGGCTTTCCTTTCTGGGCTAACCTGAGAGTTACTGATGCAACCTCTTTACATCACAATACCAAGAAGCATGTCTCATCTCTTCCACAAAGAGACAACCAAATAAAAGGAAACAGAAAAGATTCTCTCTCTCTTCCCCCTTGTTTTCTCCCTCCCACCAATTCCCTGGTGCTGCAGAAATTCACCCTCCATAGATCTAACACAAAGAGAATTTCCCTCCCTTTCGTTCCTTAGCCTACCCAAAGAGAAAAAAACTCAAACAAGTCTTAAAAAGAAAGCTTTATATAAAAAAGAAAGACATAAAAATTCTCTGTATCAAGGTGACAATAATACAGGATCAATTGCTTAAAAGAAAAAAAATGAATAAACAGCCTTATTCAAAAAGAGATACAATTTAAAAATTCCAGCAACTACACACATGTAAATACAAAAAAACCAAACAATAACAGCCTACTATTTTTCTACCTTTGTACTTACAACTTGGAAACTCAAGATTAGAAGCCTGAAGATAGAAAAGATCCCCTCTCATAGCTGAGAGTCAGACAAAGACAAAAAACACAGACCCAAACATTCCCTCCCTCAGCTTTGAAAAATCCAGTTTTCTGACTGGTTCGCTGGTCAGGTGTTTGGTTCTTTTTGTTAACCCTTTACAGGTAAAAGAAACATTAACCCTTAGCTATCTGTTTATGACATCCCCCCATTAGCCTTAGGCCCCTTGTAACTTTAATCCTGCCATGCCAGCCACACAGGCATCTGCAACCCTCTGCTCCACCCTGGGGCTCAGAGCCAGCTGGAGCAGCCCAGAAACTGGGTGGGAGGGCATGTAGCCAGAGCACCCATACAATGAGTTGGATCGGCTTATGTGAACGGGGCTCTTTCCAAGCCTGGAATCCCCGAGAGGGGGCAGTACCAGTGCCTGCCCTCCATCAGTGTGAACACCTCCACTAGCACAGATGACAGGACGGTCGACAGGGTTCCATCCCTCTCTACCCGGGGGGTGAATGGAGCCCAGGAAATGATGCAACCATTCAGTGCTCTGCTTGAAGACAGAACTTTCTCCCCTCTTTCCTGTGTAACATCAGGACTGGGAACCCTGAAGAACAGACAGGCTAATTGCTAGCAGCTGGCTGTACTATCTAATCCATCTATGTATTTACAGGTGTGCAACTCCATAGCATCTAACATTCCCTTTGAAGTTACTTCGCTTGCATATTATGCACACAATCACATCTCTGCCTACTGAGCAGGGTCACTGGGTCTTTTTTACCTGTTGAGTTGATGAGGTAAAATCTGATGCGACTCGGCTGCCAGGACAGATCAATTGTATTTTTGACTTTCTCATTGTTGCTTGACTGTCATTGTTGTGTCACCAAGCCAGCACACACAGCACAACACGAGTGAGAGATGGTATAAACTTACAGAGAAACGGGATGGAAAGAGACTGAAAGGTGAAATCTATAGCATGTGCAGCTTTCAGCTGGTGGTAATGGAAAGTCACTCCTGATCTTGTCCCTTGTGCCTGTGCAAAGTTCCAGCCAAATCAGCAGGGCTCCAGCCACATGCATCTGATTGGGAGTCAGAGTAGTGTTTCTTGTGATCACTTGAGGGTCTGCATAACATTCTCCTAGTGCAACCAAAACCTACTAAGAACAAAACGTTAATCAAGAAATGCTATGGGGAAAGCTCCAAAGTTCCTTAGTTTAGCCAGAGGGTTGCAGGGATGCAAGATATCAAGTCACTGCACTTAATCTCTTATATTCTGCTTCATTGTTAGCACCAGTGAATGATTTTTCATTCAGCAGGCCGTGCATTGTCTCTCAGGGCGGTTTGCTGACGTCCAGAGTTGGGCGCCCTGGAATTTTCTAACTGTGACTCTGAAGACCAAGGCCTTGTTCACGGGTGGGCGGAGTCAAATGTCTGTCCACTGGTGATAAACTTTTTCCCTATTATAGCAACGACCAGAGTAAAGAAATGGCTTGCAGTTGTTCAAGTCTAATTTATCCTGAGCTGTTCTGCTGTTAAAACGTGTTGGTTTCATTCGTTTAAATGTGTTAGGAAACTTTTGTACCATTTCCATTACCAAACCATGAATGGCTCCCTGAGTCATTCCCCAGTTCAACTCCTGCAATGGCTTCACCCCCAGATTTTGGTTTCTTTTCTCCATTTTACGTTCCAGGATCCTGGAGCCTGGCAGACAATTTGGGACTTAGCCGCTGTCTTTCCCCATCTGTTTAGCCAGAAGGACAAGTTTCCTAACCAGCTGCATCTGTGCCACTAGGTGGCACCACAATACCATTTATCTATTTGAATGTCAGAACAGAAATATGCCGTGGTTTCCAAGAGGAAAGGGGACCCGTGTGATGGGCTGAGGGAGGGAGGACTTCGGTGTGTGAACCCTTTCCCTCCACATCAAACATCCTCTGCAAAGCAATTGCTCTTATTATTCTTTGACTAGGCTAATGCATTATTCTTAGCCAGCAAGTCACTCTGACTGGCATTTGGCAAGCTTCCAAGCCAGTGGCTCCTTCACCTACAACATCCTCCCGCGCCTTCAAATCCTTTTTCCAATACTTGCTTCTTGTCACCAGAATCCTTCCTCCACGTCTCTCCTCTCCACAGCCCTCTGCCGGAACACAGAAACCTCTACTCTAGCTCCCTCCAGCCCACCTCTTCCCCAGAAGCCTGCCAATAAAGGTGGGTGTTGCAGGAGTTCTAACAAATCAGGGGGTGCTCTCCATTTTGAGTCAGTCTTGAGACAATTGCCCGGCATGGCAATAGAGTGATGGGCTGCTGATGGTATCTCCACCAGCGTGGGATGTCAAACTGAAGAGTTAAGCAGCCATGGATGGCCATTAGACCCCCATAATATTTTGCACAAGAGTAACAGCGTTAGCCCAGGCATCCTGATCGGATTCCAATCCTGTGCGTAAATACATTCTGCCTAACTCTCTCTTTCACGTCTCATTTTAAAACTGCTGTGAAGCGTCGCTGTGCATCATTATACAGTCCACCCCAGAGGCAGCTGCATTTCAGCAGTGGGTGATGCTGGGCACAGCTTTCAAAACACTGGGCTCCTTTACGGTTGAATCTTTTCACCCCGATGACAGCTATAATTAATAAAACAGCCAACAGGCCATAGCTCAACTGACTGTCTCAGCACCCTGCAAAATGTTCAGTTAAACACAGACCAGTTCTCGAGTTACATGAGGTCAGCAAAGCAACACACTCATTTTTCATTACCTGAATGCTTAGTAAAAACAGACAATCACAAGTAAAACCCAATCATGCATGCACGGCCTCTCGTGGGTTCAGTTTCACCTCTGATCTTATTTTTACAGTCATTATGTATATATCTCCAAGAAACTGCAGCGTAGGAACGGCCGGCCGCTATAGGAACAGGGTTGCTATAATTAAGCAACAAGTCAGATTAGGAGATGTTCTCCCTTCTCTCTCTCTCTCTCTCTCACACACCCCCCCCCCCCGAGCTTGGTGAGCTTTACAGAGCATAGCATACAGCAAAGTGCTTCTAAGGTGCTTTGATGCTGAGGTAGGACCCATGTCATGTACAATGGTAACAAGCCAGTGCTTTGACCTGTATTTTCAAGTGCTGGGTCAAACTGATCCGTCACCCATGGTTATCACAGAGGAGGGAATCCAGGTCAGTAGTTGACAGACTGGAACTAAGAGGTCTGGGGTTTTTCCGTCTCAGTGCCATTTGAGGCTCACTGTGTTAATTCATTCTCTGTGCCTCCTTGGCCCCCATTTATAGACAGAGCAGCAAACACATCCCTACCTCTACAGCTTGTGAAGCTTGGTTTGTATTTGGGGAAGGGCATAGACAGGCTCAGCGCAAAGACACTATGGGCAAAGCATTTCTTATGTCGTATATAAGAAATAACACTAACAAGATTGCTTATCGTGCCTTGTTCATGCTAAGGCATCGAATCCAGCCAAATGATTTTGAAGAGCGGACTCTGGCCAGTTGGGAAGCTTTTAGGAGTTTGTCAACTCTCAGCTAAGCTGGGATAAGTGTAGTTGTCAATACTTCAGTGGAAGGACTCAGGGAGTTAGTGGCCTCTCATCAGAGTCTGGACCGCCCCAATGTGCCAGGTGGCACCGTGCTGGTGGAAGTCATGTCTCTTGGAGACAGTCTCAATCACACATGTAGTCATTAAAGATCACATGTTGTTCTTCATGAGACAGGATGTGAATGGGACACGGGCAGGCTGGGTGCCAGGTTATGCCAAAGTCCCCATGTCTCAACTAAACGCTGACGAGTATGTTGCTGGAATCTGTCTGGCTCACCTGCGTGTTACCATCGTTCCAATAGGTAGCAGCCTTCTAAGGGTGTGTTTGGACATTATTGAATGTGTGTGAGTTGCTGCATGCTTTAATCTCACTTAGCGCATCTGTATCCCGTGGAACTGGCATTTTCTTACATCCCATCCACAAGGTAAAGAGCTGTGTTGTTCTGCCCTCCTCCCCTGAAAGTGAGTCATGCAAGTGGATTTCCCTCATCAGCTGAGCTTGCAGCTCTGGGTACATGGCAGGGAGGGAATAAAACCCCTTAAAAAGGGAACTGATTATCTCTATGCTGCTTGGATTCCTGGAGGCAAGGCTTTTCTAGGCATAAGCAAGAGATCCTCAGCTGCTTAGCCTGGGTTAGCCCTAATGGACACATAGAGCTTGCAGTTCATAGAAGCTCCTATGACCTTTAGAAAAAGTTAAGATTGGAACTCATTTGTGTCCTTACATTTGCCAGCTTTAATCTTGTAAATAATTCTTTAATTTCCTTTTTCCATTAGTCACTCTGTATATAGTTTATTATAAGATTGGCTACAAGCATTGTCTTTAGTAAGAGATCGAAGGTGCGACTGATCTAGGGTAACTGACTGGTCCTTTAGGACTGGGACTGACCTAAATATTGCTGTGATCCTTGGTGGAAGGGTCTATATTGATCCCAAAAGAATGCTCACCTGGGTAGTGAGATCAGAGTACCCAAGGGGACTGTTCAGGCTGTTCTAGTCCATGAGGATTTACACTTGATAAGTGGTTTGTGAAATCCAAGTGTAGGACTCACAACCAGTTTGGGGTTTGTGCTGTGGTTCTAACAGTTTGCCCTGACAGTGGTAGTCACACTCTCGAGTCACTGAAAGCAGCCTTACAGCGAGCTAACAGGTCCTTTCTGAATTCGTTTCTGGACCACACATCCTGGCCCCTTTAAATTCCCCTCTGCAGTTTCAGTTCAATACAGGATTCTTCGTCACTTCCTCTCCTACACAGTTTCCTAGCGTTGCTGTGGACTGGTAGGTAGCTGCCAGGCTGTAACCTCTATGATCCTGCCTCTTCCTGGTAACACAACCATCTCTGAACAGGGCTCAGAGAACTTCTGCAACCATTCACAATGAACACTGGGGCAGTTCTCTGTAGGCAAGTTATAATGAGCCAGGATGCTGGTGCTCAGACCTCCTATTCTTCAAAAAGGTGTGGAAAGATTTTAATTGGCCACATTCATTGAAGTGAAGAAACTGACTGTATCATCTGAAAGTTAGTGCCTTTAGCAGCACAGTGTCCCTAGCCAGGGGAGGGAGGGGGTGTTATGATTCAGCAGCCCAAGGGAAGAGAGCCGTTTGCTGAATAACCAACGCCACTACCTGAACAATCCAAGTGTACCCTGCCAATCTCCCATCCACATATAGACCAGGCCAAACCCTATTTAGCTTGTGATAACTAACAAGTTTGCAGTCAGCAACGTTACAGCAGCAGACGCTTAGAAGACTGTTTAGCAGATTGTGGGTGGCCAGTGTCGAGAACCCCACTTCCACAGGCAGAGGTGCTTAGGTGCCATATAGAACTCCTGAAACATATGAGAACACACTTCTTGGCAGCAGGCTTGGCATAGTCTCTACCCTTGTGGCCTGCAGGGTTGTGGGGGAAGAGGTGGGGAGAAAGCGAAATCTTATAGCCCAGCTTTAAAACAAAGACTGATCATATTGTAGGTGTGAATCAGATTTGCATTTATGCAAGCGATAGCAACGATACCCAAGAAATGTCCAGGGCCCAAACCGATTAGCTGGGGTAATTAGCAATGTCTGCACTTAGGCCTTCTCTCCTCTGCATAAATGACTAGATGCAATATGGGGCTCCTTTTTCCTCTGCCTGAGCCATGTCAGGAGCCAAACAAAGGGTTCACAGGAGGGACACTCGGCTTCCAAGATCACTTTCTAGTTCCATCCTGTTGCCATCCAGCTGCTGGTTTCTTAGCAACTTCTCCTGCTCCACAAAGACATGCATGAGAGAACCACAGTCCATTTACAGAAGGAAATAAGGAAAGATACTGTGCAGCTAAGGGGCTGATCTAGATATGCCTGCCTGGTGGGAATTGATCCGCTTTTACAGGAAGCATGCTACCCCTCCCCCTTCTATACTCACCTCAGGGCACTGGGGCAAATAGAGAGAGCTGTGAACAGATGCTGAAATTTTGCCAGGTGCTCCTATGCGACTGGGGTGGGGTGGGGGAAGCCCCATGACCTCCAGCAGGAATAGCAATAGCAGTAGGAGCTACTGCAGTTCTGCAGCATGAGGATGTACAATTCTACATCCCAGCCTAACTGGAGAGCAGACACTGGTGCAATGCACGCCAAGAATGCGACCGCAGGGTGATAACCAATCTACAGAAACACTGCAGGTAAAAGGAAAGCTTCTAAAGAGTCTAGCTATACCAGAAGTGAAAACACTGCGAGGAAGGTCAGGATCTATGCCAGTGGCTCTCAATGGGTATGTGTGCTCCTGGGAGTACACAGAGGTCTTCCAGGGGGTACATCAACACATCTAGAATTTGCCTTGTTTTATAACAGGCTACATAAAAAGCATTAAAAGTCAGTACAAACTAAAATGTCATAGGCAATTATTTGTTTATACTCCTCTGTATACTATACACTGAAATGGAGGTACAATATTTATATTCCAACTGATCTATTTTATAATTATGTGGTAAAAATGAGAAAGGACAGAATTTTTCAGTAATAGTGGCTGTAACACTTCTGTATTTGTATGTCAGATTTTGTAAGTTTTTATGTGAAGTGAAACTTGGGGGTACACAAGACAAATCAGACTCTTGAAAGGGGAAAAGAGAAGTCTGGAGAGGTTGAGTGCTACTGATCTAAGCTTTGTAATTCTGCGGGTGGCTCAGACTGCCTCTCCCATTGGTGAGAATGAGCAGTTTAGGGTGACAGCCAGGAAAGCAAAAGGAGAATCAGATGCAGAAGGCGGAGCCGGAGTGACAGAAGGCACAGCCGTCTTTCCCGTGTGGGAGAGCTGCAGATGAGCTGGGTGGTTGTAGGACACCAGACAGCTGCTGCAGGACACAGACAGCAACAAAGGGACAAAAAAAACTGTCCAACTTGACGAGTGTTTCAAGCTTTGATGTGCCCAGGGATACAACATCCCCCAGGATAATAAATGCTTTAAAAACACTGACAGGCGTGGCCAAGAGCCCTGTAGCCCCTCTAGTGATGAGGAGAGAGTTGGCAGTAAACCTCCCTCAGAACCATCTTCCTCAGCACCACATATATGCACCAGTGGCAACGGCCACCCGTTCCTCACCACAATAGAAATTAAACCACATCCATGCCGAGGCACTCTCCACTCACAGGAGGAGTGGAACACTAGGGTTGTGTATTGCTACAATATACTGAACTGAGAGACACCTGGGTTGCTCTCTGCACAACAGTCCATGGCGTGGCAGCTGGAGCTGGGAAACAACTGGCAACATTCGTTTGGAGTTTTTCCTTATTAGCTGTCCAAGTAACGCTGGCTTCAAATCCTGCAATTTTTGGCTTCACAAAATAAAGAGAAAAGGGTTGGCTTTGCTTTCAGCTACATCTTTATTATGATGTAAACGGATGACCACACATGCTTTTGACCAAGCTCCCCAGACTGTAATACCAGGAGCATCTGCCATAAATACAGCCCTGCTAGCCCCTGGCCGAGGAACCCTGCTTCGGACTCAAAGATCCAGATACCCTTATTTTTTCATTCAAGGCTACTGCAGTTATCAATACAAGGAAGCTGTGTGGTCACTTGTGGCTGTGTATCTGTGTCTCCCCCTCTCCCTGAGGCACCAAACCAACAGTAGCATGGAGGATCCAGAGGCTAGGTTGAGTGCTGGGGAAGTCTCCAGCAGGTGAAACAACAGATGAGCTCAAAAGATACTGCAGCCTCAGGCAGCATTTGAATGAAGAGGAAGAAAGGATGCTGAATTTATCTGGCCTGCGCTCTCCCTTTAAGGTGATGGGGTCTGGACTCCCACAACCTTTGCAGTGGGGTACAGGAAGACCACTACCGCTTACAGATACAATAAATTCCTCCCTTCCTGCTCTCTACTCCCTTTATGGCCTTCAGCAGGGACAGGCTGGATGAAGCAACCTGTGTGGAACAACATATTCCAAGAAGAGGGAATGCTGAGCAGAGATGGGGTCCACACTATCATGGAAGGGGAAGAGTATCTGTGTAACCTTGTGAGGCGGGTTTCAAACAAGGTTCAATGGGGGCAGGAGACAAAAGCCCATAGGGAAACCCAACAGATGGAGAGCTGGGTGAAGGGTCAGAGTCTGGGAGGATCATGAGCAATCATAGCAGGAAGAGACAAGAGAGATGAGAGAGGGGAATCTAATGAACATCTTAGATGTCTGTATATGCAAGAAGCATGGGGGAATCAACTGGAAGAACTAGATATGCTCGTGAATAATCACAATTGTGACAACTGGCATCACAGACTTGGTGGGATAATTCATATGACTGGAATACTGGTGCAGAAGGGACAGGCAGGGGAAAAAGTGATGATTTGATCGAGGCTACCACGTTGGCTGTTGGCAAAGGGGCTTTGGATAGCAAAGGTGGAGACAAGGGGAGCAGTTTATGACAGAGGATAGGGTAAGTGGATTGAGTAAGAGGCACTGTTACCCTAGAAAGGGAATTTAGATGAGAATGGGGAAAGGGATGGATCTTGTGCCTATTACAGAAGTGATGTGTGACCACATGACCCGAGTCACCTTCATTCTTGTAGCTACTGCCCATTTAACCACCTACCGGGGCTATGTATGAATACAAGCGCAGCATTTAGGGCTGGGTGTCCCAGGGCCATGAGAATAGGATATAGCACTTTCCATCTCTGTCCCCAGTTGAAATGTGGCCCAGTTGCACGTACTTAACAGGTAACTGTTTGGCCCTCTAGGAAATCAGTCCGTCCAGTCTGGATCACAAATGGTCACTTAAGCGCACTGGTCTCATCCAAGATTCAGTACAGAATGGGCAAGGAGCCTTACCTCCCGCCTCACTCCTAAAGATGTACCTTTCACCGCCAGGTTGATGTTAGGCATACTGGAAGGACTGTGCATAGGGAGGAGGGGGAGGGACAGCTTGCCTGGCTGGATACAATTTGTCTCCAAAGCCCAGTCTACACTAGAAACTTTTCCTGTGGTGCAACAGGCAAACTGAGGTCAGGTGCACATGCGGACAAAGACAAAATCTACATTCAGCCAAACATGGTTTGTCTTTCCCATCTCTTGCAACTACACTGCATTCGGCATTCATTTAGCCGCACCAGCTGCTGACACCCATTGTCTGCAAGAGGTAGGTTTGCTAACAATGGCTCAAGTCTGCCAGCCTGGCCCCTTTTGTACACCCTACAAAACCTGCAAATAAACAACAACAAAAACCATAATGCACGCATGCACTTTAGAAGTTAGTGTGCAGATCCCTGTAGAAGCAGAAGTCCTTTTACAGTGGCAAGAAAAGCTTTCCAAGCACCAAACTGCTCACCAATCCTCCAGGTCAAATCACCTTTGCTGTCCAAAAGCATGCAAACTGATGCTTAAAGCCTCCCCAAAATACATTCAAATGAGATGACGAGGTTTGACTAAATAGACACAAAAGGCAGGACATTCAGCGTTCGGACTCAAATGCTATATTGAATGTACTTCACTGTGGAGCTACCATACAGTAGATGGAACATTTACTCAAATCCCTGCAAGGTTTAAAGAAGACAAAGGACAGATTTAATCTTCCTTGGTTTGTGGGCTGAAGTTAAGCTCTTCCCGTTATATAAGTGTCCTGCTTCACGGTAATAAAAAAGGGAAAGTGCAGGTAAAGTATCCGAGTCTTCCCTCCCGATGGACCCTCTAGCGTATCAGCTAATTCATTCAAGGGGCACTGCTTTCTTGCTCAGGACAAAAATGCTATAAAGTGAGAATTGGGATTTAACTTCTAAATATATTGTGACAGGGTCAGGCCAGATGGCTACGAGAGAGTGGTCGACGGTAGATACATTAGCTCCAGGTTAAGCAGGTCCCTTTCCCCTGGGTAAGTTAACAGGGGCTATTCCAGAACACTCAGGAAATTTCTAGAACTAATTAAGGCAGGCAGGCTAATTAGGACACCTGTAGCCAATTGGGAAGTTACTAGAATTAATTAAGGCTAATCAGGACACCTGGTATAAAAAGGCTCTCACGCCAGTTAGTGAGGTGTGTGTATGGAGCTGGGAGTGAGAAGGAATATTGCTGGAGGACTGAGGAGTACAAGCATTAACAGACATCAGGAGGAAGGTCCAGTGGTGAGGACAAAGGAGGTGTTGGGAGGAGGCCATGGGGAAGTAGCCCAGGAAATGGTAGCTGTTGTGTAGTTGTTCCAGGAGGCACGCTAGACAGCTGCAGTCCACAGGGCCCTGGGCTGGAACCTGGGGTAGAGGGCGGGTGAAGGAAGATCTCTGAGGCTAGCAAAATCCGTCAATAAGCGCACCTAGAGGAGGAACTTTATCACAATAGTTAACATTGTTTAAATCCATTACCAAGCTGATTTTTTAAAGTTGCTTTCTGTTTTGATGGGATTACACTAAAATACAACTAAATACAACCAACTCCCTCTACTATGCCCTCAGCAGAGGCTAAACTCTGCCCTCAGGTAGCTAACTCCCATTGATGGTCAATGGCACCTTTGCATGCATACACCAGGGCAGTGTTAGCCTGTGCCTTTATGTAATGAACAGACTCCATCACTAGGGTCATGCAGATTTTCAGGTTGGTCCCACTATCAGCCATGCACATTCCCCATGTCACAGTGCAAGGTCAAGAGACTGAGAAGTGAAGACAGAGAGCCCGTGGTTTCTGCAGCATTAAAGAAGAAAGAGCAAAATAAAATCCAGTATTTGCTAAATGGAGAACAAAACTGATAGGAAAAGAAGATTTTATTTTCAAGCTTCAAAAGGGGGTATTACAAACAATGGAGAGTAAATAAAAATTTAAAAGCTGGTTTAAAAAGGTAGTGACAGTGTCCCTTTAAGGTAGAAATACGTACTAGGTTTCAAAGGAGCCATAATGGTGTATGCTGAGAATGTGTATTCCCAGTCAGAGCTGTAATTCACAACGTATTTCTGTGCTTTGTAAGTTATTAATAAACAAATACAGCTCTCACCAAAACAGCAGTGAGTGTTGGATAAAAGATATACATTGGCAAGCTATGATTCCTGGTACCACGTATGTGCAGTAAGAGACCAAATAACCATTTTGAACCACAATATTTCATCTGCCTTTTTTTTTTTTGCACAACCCCCTAATAAGCTGTAAACTCCATTTAAAAAAAAATTAAACCTGCAGATTGTAAATTAAGCATCTGAAAACAGCAGCTTCTGAAAACAATCTTTTGCACACCAACAACATTAAAATGTGGTGCAACTTTTTTTTTTAATGTAAATAAATTAACTCCCCGAATGAAACCCTATTTTAAAGCCAAATTCTAAATCCCTAAGAATAGAGAAGAGTTCTAATGGAAGGGATGAAAACCGTACCTGAAGCAGCACTAGTGGGAGCCGTTGTAAGTTTCCGAAAAGGAAATGGGAAAGTCATGATGAAATGCAGTACTTTAATGCTGGTTACTGTCATCACATTGTAACATCCCTAGAAACGCGTCCAAGAAACCTCCAGACAGAAACCAACCCCCAACCGCTGAATGTAACTACAAGAGCTAGATTGTTCTGTCCTCTGTGCTACACAAACCCATTTGAAGTCTATACTGGAGTGAGAGAGAAGAAAAATTACAGAAGAAGGTAACCTCTCTGCTTCTGGCTTTCAAGTCCATAACACTTTGGTACACAAACCATGGCACACTGCTTTGCACTTTGTTCTAATAGGTACAGCGCGATACCTTGAATCGGTAGCACTTGGATCAATTTTTTTTTTTTTAAACAACAACATAGGCCCGTGTCGTGCTATGGCAGTACAACCAAATGCAATACTGAATTGTACAACTGATAGCTCCTACATTCTAACTCATTTCAGAGGACCCTGGACATTGTACAGAAAGTTGACACGAACTGAAATAAGCAGGACTTGAGCTGCCTCAGTTAACCCCCTTAGTGCCAAGTTTTGTTGCTTTGTTGTTTTTTTGTCATTCCCCCTTTCTTTTTAAAAACCCACTTGTTCCACTTGGAGTGGTCCCACCGTCCCTTTGCTTCTGCTCCACTGCCGAGCATGCTCACAGCAGAAGGGCTGTTTAAACATTTTTGTTTGTGAAGCTGCTGGTTAGGCATTTTGCTTCCACGATCACACAAACTGTAACAAGCTTTACAATAAACACTGTGGAGTCCTGAGTTCCGCAGAAACCTGTTTTGGCACAGGCCAAGTTCATAAAGATCAACTTTCCACATTCGCTTCTATCGGATGTGCCCTTCAGACTTTGCCTTCAGCCACTGGAGTCTTTAGCCCCTGTTCACATGTTTCTTTCTCCGCCTCGCTCTCTCCCACGGCTTTGCTGGCCTCCTGCACAACGGCAAGTAAACCACGCATGGTTAGTTGAGACACAAGCAGTAAAGACAAAGGGAACCCAAGGGTCCTCCCATGCGTTCGTGAGGACAGACAATTCCTGCAAACACATTGTAAAGGATGTCTCTTCCTAATCTCAGGTTTGCCTATGGCGTAGCAGTGGTAGTCATAAAGCGCGCACCAACTGGGAACGTGTACCTTCTTGGCTCGGAGAGTTAGTACATCATATGCAGATTACACTCCACTCCTCTTGGCTAAGCGAGATTAGGTACATTATAGAAAGCACTGGATTAGCACTTCTGCAACTAATTCACAGGAACGGGGTGTTGTATGATTCACCCCTCCTCTGTGGACATTTGGTCCCATCACTGAGAACTCTTACCAAAGTGGGTGTTTGGGGACATGGGGGAGCAGAAGAGGGAAACAAGGTAAAACTTTCAGGATAGACTACATGGCATTATGGATGGAGCTACAGCGAATGCTCAGATACCTGGGGCCAACACTACAGAAACAGGAGAACATTATTCCTGGGAGAGCAACTCAACTGGCTATGCTGAATGTGACACAAAGAGGAAGTTAATAGCCCTGAGTATTCATTGATCCTTACGTAGCAATGTCTGGCAGAGTTAATTATTTGGCAGGGTTCTTTATTTATTTATCAGGCATTAGTTCTGAAGATAATGCTGTAAAGAATTTATACAAATTGGTTTCATAGTTCATGTATTCCCTTCTGCTAGAGTAGTGTGTGCATCAGGTACTTGTTTGTTTAGGTGACTCAGCCTGTTGTTGTAAGAAAGAGAATCTATATTATAGATGGAGGAAATGGGGTCTTGTGTGGCAAGACACATGCTTGATATCCAGTGGATTTCCACTACCAACTCCTATCAGACATTTCAGGCCTAGCAATAGGACTGAATGACACCTTCAGTCCAGCACAGGTCAGCAGTGACCAGAGGCATGTCACCAAACAGCTGTCAGATGGAAATAATAAAATTGAGTCTTGGTCCCTGGAAAAGGTTCACATTGCAAATACACTTAATAACAACTGATTCCTGTGATATCAGCCTCAGCTGTAGAGAGACTAAGACTGGACCATCAAAAAAATACACAGACTCTCTTTCCATAGGGTTGGTCCCTCCAGGTAATGGGTCAAACACCCCTTCATGCTCTATCTGTTAGAAAAATACAATCTGCAGTTCTGTTAATCTGGTCCCCTTCGCCATCACAAAGTCCACTTAACTTGTGTCAGCTGTCAAGTCATAATGGATGCGCTCCAAGCGTTAACCCAATACAAACCTTTGCATCTCTCTCTGCAAACTTCTTGAACATGTTGGCATAGATCCTCCGGTCACGCTCATTGTGCTCCTTCGTCTTCTTCTGGCAGACTGTGATCTGAGACTTGGCAGCTTTGTTCTGCGGGTTTACTTCCAGTACTTTTTGAAAGTCACATTTTGCCAATTCAAATTCGTTCATTAGTAGTCTGGCTTCACCTCTCCTATACAACCCCTTCTCGTTGACTTGATCCAGTCCTAATGCCTGTGAAGAGACATTTCCACATTAATGCTGGATGCCATCCTAAGCTTTGCTAGTTACCCTGGGGTTTCCCTTTACTGTACTCCAGTTAACACAAGCAAGGACTGTGCTGGAGGAAATGACTTTAGAAAATATGCACCAGGTACAATTTATAAAAGATGCAGATGGCCACAGGCATCATCAGGTATTTTTTGGCAGAACAGTCTGCCACTGAAAGGCACATAGAAGAATTCCATTACCTAGCTGTTAGGGTGCGCAACAACAAAAATGGTCGCATGCTACTCTGTGGTGAGATGGAGTGCTTCATTCTGATCTCACACCAGTCTAACTCCACTGACTTCGCTGAAGTTACTCCAACTAAGATCAGATTAAAGGGATAAATACTTCCACCACAATTCAAAACCTAAGCCCATAAAATGAGACATGCTGTAAGATACCCCTGTCATAAACAGATAGTTAAGGGTTAATGCCTCTTTTACCTGTAAACGGTTAAGAAACTCAGTAAACCTGGCTGACACCTGACCAGAGGACCAATAAGGGGACAAGATACTTTCAAATCTTGGTGGAGGGAAGTCTTTGTGCTCTTTGTTTTGGGTGTTGTTAGTTCTTGGGACTAAGAGGGACCAGACGTCAATCCAGGCTCTCCAAATCTTTCTGAATCAGTCTCTCATGTTTCAAAATTGTAAGTAACAGCCACGCAAGGCGCATTAGTTTTATTTTTGTTTTCTTAACTTGTAAATGTCCCTTTTTTACCTCTGCTTGCTGTAACTTTGAACCTAAGGCTACAAGGGGTTTCTCTGGGCTATATGAATCAGAGTACCCTGTAAAGTATTTTCCATCCTGATTTTACAGAGATGATTTTTTTACTTTTCTTTCTTTAATTAAAAGCTTTCTTTTTAAAAACCTGATTGATTTTTCCCTGTTTTAAGATCCAAGGGGATTGGATCTGGATTAATTGGGGATTGGTGAGGGGAAAGAAGGGGAGATGGTTAATTTCTCCTTGTTTTAAGATCCAAGGGGTTTGGATCTGTGTTCACCAGGGAATTGGTGAAGCCTCTCAAGCCTGCCCAGGGAGGGGAAGGTTTTGGGGGGGACATGAAGTGATCCAGACACTGAAATTTCTGGATGGTGGCAGAGTTACCAGATCTAAGCTAGTAATTAAGCTTAGAAGTGTCCATGCAGGTCCCCACATTTGTACCCTAAAGTTGAGAGTGGGGAAGAAACCTTGACAACCCCAATAATGTTGAGGTCACGCAGTCACCTGAGCGCTCCTTGTTCTGGGGTCCTAAATGCTCTGCTAATGTGAATGTGTCTCTCTTTCAGAGGCATTGCAAGTTGTAAAGCCTCATCAAGCATGACGCAATCGGAATGGCAGGAAGGCTTGAAATCTCTACAGTGCTCCTAACTTGTCTACAGAAAATGGCACTGGCCTCCAGTAGTGGTTCAAAATCCATATAAATATACTGTAGTTGATTAATATTATAATTGCTCCTCTCTCTCCCCCCGAAAAGTAACATAGTCAGTGGGAGACAAACCCACAAATGCAAGAATTCATGGGTAAGTACCAAACCCAAGCCCAGAGGAACACACATGGACAACAGTAAAGTGAAACTCTCAGAACCCACTAAAGTTTAATCCTTAGCAGTGTCTGCTTTTTCACAAGTTTGTTTCACTGCTGTAAGCCCCTTCCTGAGGCAGCTGCATTACTTTCTCTCCTTTTTTAAAAATTATCTTCAGTTGACTTATACTTAAGAACATAAGAACGGCCAGACTGGGTCAGACCAAAGGTCCATCAAGCCTAGTATCCTGTCTGCCAACAGTGGATAGTGGCAGGTGCCCCAGAGGGAGTGAACCTAACAGGTAATGATCAAGTGATCTGTCTCCTTCCGTCTATCTCCATCCTCTGACAAATAGAGGCTAGGGACACCTGGCTAATTGCCATTAATGGACTTAACCACCATGAATTTATCTAGTTTCTTTAAACCCTGTAATAGTCCTAGCCTTCACAACCTCCTCAGGCAAGGAGTTCCACAGGTTGACTGTGCGCGTATAGAAGACGAACTTCCTTTATTTATTTTAAACCTGCTGCCCATTGATTTCATTTGGTGGCCCTAGTTCTTATATTATGGACAAGTAAATAACTTTTCCTTATCAGTTTCTCAACCACTCATGATTTTATATTCCTATCGTATCCCCCTTAGTCTCCTCTTTCCAACTTATTTGGTGTGACAGAGAAAGATTGAGAGGGGACATGATAGCAGTTTTCAGGTATCTAAAAGGTTGTCATCAGGAGGAGGGAGAAAACTTGTTCATCTTAGCCTCTAAGGATAGAACAAGAAGCAATGGGCTTAAACTGCAGCAAGGGAGGTTTAGGTTGGACATTAGGAAAAACTTCCTGTCGGGGTGTTTAAACACTGGAACAAATTGCCTAGGGAGGTTGTGGAATCTCCATCTCCGGAGATATTTAAGAATAGATTAGATAAATGTCTATCAGGGATGGTCTAAACAGTATTTGGTCCTGCCATGAGTGCAGAGGACTGGACTTGATGACCTCTCGAGGTCCCTTTCAGTCCTAGAATATATGAATCTATGAATCTCTTCTAGAATTCCCTATGACAAGATCCTCATCTTTCATATTATTATCTATTACACACACACACACACGCACCCCTATGCCTACCCCAAGACAGAATTTGGCCCATTGGTAATTGTGAGTAACTGCATTATTAGTTCATGGAAAGAATGTAAGACTCATTTAGAAAAGCTTTGTTGAACAGATGTACCATGACTCATGATTACACGCAGAAGCTGATATTTAAAGGTTTCAACTTTATTTTTTTCCAGTTAAAATGACTAACTTATACTACAGATCAAGTTTGCAAGAATCCTAACCACCAAACTCTAAGACAAAATTTAGACACAAGTTTAAGCTAAGTTAAGTTTAAGTTAAAAACTTAGCACAAGACAAAACTTTCAACGCTCTAGCTTCTAGTTTACACAAACTCCTTTATTGCTGCCTACATGCCCAATATGGTTACATGTCTGCTGACATTCCAAAAGGCTGTTGGTACACCGAAGAATGTCACTTATGCACAGGTCAGCACCTGGGGGCTAGATTCAAATTAGCTGTGTGTGAGTAGAACCCCACTGAAGTCATTGGAGTCTATCCACATGGATCCAGCTGCAGGATCTGGCCCTAGAAGTCATACCTTCTGGCTCCAAATTTCAGACAAATACACTTTTTAAAAAGACCAAAGGGCTAAATTTTGAACGCCTGAAGATCAGGGGGACCACCTCCCCCCCATCTGAAATGCTTTTCCCCACCCAACCGATCTGTACCAGGCAGTTCCTTGGGATGAATCAGTTCCTGAACTAATTCTGTGAAGCATTTCATTTTAACAAAGTTTGCATGAAAGACACTGTTCAAAATAAAATTATACCAGCATTACAAAGCATCTTAGTAGAAATGAAATTGTGTCCCTTTAAAATCTTTGGGACCAAAACTCCCCTAGACAAGAACACATAATTCCCTCACTAGGGTTAACAAGATATGCAGCAGAGATCAAGAGATCACCACTCCTAGCGCATGCAGCAATTTATTTTTAAGCAATTTTTAGAAGTGTTTGTAGTTAAGTAAGAGAAATAATCAAATGTCTGAAATTGACCTAGTTCAGATGCTTGTATGTTCCTGAAACTTAACAGATTGGTTTCAACTTACTTTAACTTCTCTATCCACAAAGAGCACTAGACCCTTTTTTTTCTTTTTAAAGACACACTGAGATTCTACAAAAACAAGTCTATACTGTCCAAGTGCCATGATGAAAAAGTACATTAGAACAGCCCCAGCAAGAGTAGCACAACACTCTGCTAGTATTTTTCATCTTTTAACAAATTTAACTTCAGTTTAATGATCTATAACAACATTGCTAGACAGGGCCAGGCTCGGCAAGAAGGATTTGTTTGGCTCTACTTTACACCCGTCCAGTGATACAGGCACTTTGATATGAATAGGTTGATTCGTATGCAAGTTGTACAAAGGGATGGATTACTGTAACTATTTTCTGATGTCTTCAACTTTCGTTGTTAAATGACTACCAGCAGAATACTGTTTCAAGAACAGAATACATACAAGAGTAATCTCATTTAATCCCAGCACTGGGATTTTGATGTATATTTGCTAACCTATAAGGTTATTAATACTGCAAGTCGACAGAACATTTCAATTACTTGTTTTCCTGATTACAAGATAGGCTGGTCATCCTAAACGTACGAAGGCTGGCATGTTATCAGTAAAACAGATACAAAGTGCAGTTAGTTGGGCTGAGGCTATTTAGGAATTAGACACTAATCAACTTCTGAATATTTGAGAAGCCAAATTTGCTCTTACTTCACATTTTAATTGAGAAGATTCTTCTTTGATGCCAGCCCTCATTTTGTTCGATGCTGCTTTTAATTTGGTTTGAGTTGTAATGTGTCCAAGACCACTCTGTGCATAACTTTGTACAGAGGTGCTACCACTTTACCCCTCCAAAAAAGTTACATTCAGAAAACCTTAAGTTTCAGTTCTAAGCCTACCAGAGAGGAGACTAAACTTACACTGAGGTTTGGAAGTTGCTTCTGGAATGTAGAGAAATTCAGTGTTAAGAGAAGAGGAGAAAGACAGGAGAGGTAGTGATCAGAAAAACAATCTATTCTAGCCAGGTGTACCTTTACCTTATCGCAGCACTCAACAGCTTTGATGTACTCCCGCAGCTTCAGGTAGCACATGGCCAAGTTGAGGAAGGCTGCCAGCAAGAAGGATTCAGCTTCTTTAGATTCCCTTTCTGATAAGCCATACTCCATCTCTAACCAGGACACGATTTTCCCATACTGAATCACTGCCTGCATGTACTTGCCTTCCTGGGATGAAGGGAAGACAAGGCTAAAGGATTGTTATTTGGCAAACTGAAGCGGATGTGCTTCTGGAACAGTTTTAAAAGACAGTTTAACAATCTGAATCACCTTGAGTCTTTTAAAATTAAAAACAAGGGGGTTGATTTTCAGAGGTGCCGTGCACTCACAACTCCAGAGGAAGTTAATGGAAGCTGCAATGCTCAGCACCTCTGCAAAGTCAGGCCCTGTTTTCTACTCCCCACTCCCATGAGTGCTAGGAGGAATGCCCACACATCCCACCGTCCTAGGCTTTCACCTGCCTGAGGAAATGAACTCAGCATTAGCCTGGTCCAAGTGGGAGACAGTGCTTCTCTCCTGTCCTTCCCTTTCAACGGCCATCTCTCTCTTTTCAGGGTTCCAAGGAGACACTCCCCTTGAAGCTAGGAGGGCAGGATGCAAGCCAACACCACCTGATAGGATGCCCGCTGTGGGAGTAGAAAAAAATTATGCCCTTTCCCCTGCTGGACAGGCAAAACTAGAGTAAATAAATATGGAGATATACCTATCTCAGAACTGGAAGGGATCCTGAAAGGTCATTGAGTCCAGCCCCCTGCCTTCACTAGCAGAATCAGGTACTGATTTTGCCCCAGATGGCCCCCTCAAGGATTGAGCTCACAAACCTGGGTTTAGCAGGCCAATGCTCAAACCACTGAGTTATCCCTCCCCCCAGTACAGTTTCCAGGGACCCAAAAGATGGGTGTCCCATAGTTCTCATGAGAGATATACTGAACAGGGAACTGCTTATTCAGAACCCCGCTGTGACACAGGGGGAGAAGGACCAATGGTGTTCATCCAGTTTCAGAAATTAAACAGAGCGTCACAGCTGAAAGTGGAAGGCTGAAAGGCAAGGATATGAATATCTTCATTAACTCAAATACAAATCCATCAAAACAGCCAACTACATTTAAACAATATGACTTGTAAAAGATAAAAGATGCTGATATCTCTTGACAGAGCAAAGTCTGGAGACTAAAACATCTTCTCCCAACCCGCTGTAACCTTGATGGAAGCAATCTGATTTTCAAGGTCAGCTATATTTTGATGTTTCCCTGAATTCAAATAATTTCATTTTACTTACAAATGCGTGTATCTTCCTTTCAATAAAGCTCTCTACTATTATTAGGAGCTATTGGAATTGTCATACCAGATAAAGCCAATATCCTGCATGGCACAGTGGCCAGTACCAGATGCTTCAGAGCAAGGGGTGAGAAACCACACAGCAGACCATTTAGAATAACTAACCTACACAGGAATTTTCTTGGCAATTCCTCTCAGTGTTGAGGTTATATCCCGAAGCAGGAGGGTTTATAGCCCCATAAATTGTATTTGGCATAATGTAATTGTGGTTATTCTCACTAGTCATATAAATACCCAATCCTTTTTTTGAATCTTGCTAAACTCTTGACCTTAATATCCTATGGCAATGAGTTCCACAGATTAAATTTGCACTGTGTAAATAAGCATTAGCTGCATGAAGTTTGGCAGTCATAAGGCTATTCCATACAGCGCCCAAAAAGGCAGCCAGTAGGATTAAATGAAGAAACCTTTTCTTAGCAGTACCTCCTTATTCAGTAGGAACCATCTATCAGGCAAGAACAGTCCAATGCCAAACTGCTGTCCTACACTGCAGATCCTTCCTCAGGCTTCTATGCCACGCCAAGCTGGGAAGGTCAAGTTTGCAATAGACCATATTGGTCATCTGAAGAGGAGGGTAAGCAAGAGAGGGGCAATATTTGCCTTGCTTAGGGCTAAAACTCTTTGGGAGGGACAAACTGCGACACTTTATGCCTGTTCAATGACGTTTTAGAGCTTGTCTACACAGGAAAGTTAGCGTGCAGCAAGCTCGCGTGTGAATGTACAGCACACCGGCTACTTCGCATTAATTCCCCAAGTGAACACTCTTACTGCACACTAAAAGTACCCTCAGGCAGTTTAGCTTATTACACTTTAAAGCTAAACCACATAAAAGGCACCTTCAGGGTGCTATGAGTGTGCAGTTTAGCGAGCAGTAGCTAGCACACTGTAAAGTCAAACTCCAGCTTGCTGTACAGTAATTTCCCATGCTGACAAGCCCTTTAATTATTTCTCTGAAGGGTCCACCAGCAATTTAAGAAAATGTTAGACTGGAAGCCCAGTTTCATATCTTGGCGACCCAGTTTCTACTAAGTCTTTACAAACCTTGAAATACACTGTCCCTTTCTCTTTGACAATGGCAGCCTGCTCAAGTTTCTCTTTGGTGTCCATCTCCCAGGATTCTTTGGCCTGTGTGCAAACATTTATAATAATTGTTAGAAGATGAGACAGGAAACAATATCAGCTGGAGTTCCTGACTTCTAGGATGGCTCCTCATCCCAACTTGTTTGTCATGTTGTTGTAGCCGTGTTGGTCCCAGGATACTAGATAGACGAGGTGGGGGAGGTAATATCTTTTATTTACCAACTTCTGGTGATAAAATAGACAAACTTTCGATCTACTTACGTAGGAGATCTGAAGATCTCTGTGTAGCTTGAAAACTTGTCTTTTACCAACAGAATAAAATAAAAGGTATCACTCCACCCACCTCACTTCTCCTTATCCCAACAACAGAAACTGACTTCTAGAAACCCAGATTTCAAGACATGCTGGCTCCAAGCCACACTGCTATTACCAATTCTTTGCCATGCCAATGCTCACTCATTATCTGAAGGAGTTTGTTCTCTGGTGTCAGGAGGAAGCCACTTTGCCCATTGGAGGCAGTTGGGAGGAGTTCATCACAAGAGCAAGTATGGGTCTATAGTCACAAATAAATCCTTGATCTGCCCACCAGATCCATTCAGCTTTAGGAATTGAAAAGGCAATAAAGTCAAAATGAGCAGCCAGGACGGTAACCTGAGACTCAAGTCCTTGATGTCAAGTGGCCAGAGCTGTCTAGGATTTCTCCTTGACTGGCTGGGCTCGTCAGTGCTGCATGTTAAAGAAAGCCATTCTGTGCCTAAGATCAGTTAAGAGGACACTTGTTTAACAAGACTGGTCCATTCAAACCCCACGTGCTCCAAAACCCCATTCAAAACAACACACCAGCCAGCATCGGAGGGGTAGGTAAAGTATCTCCATAGGGAGAAGGGAAATTCTGTCCTCTCTCCTGTTAAGAGATGGGGGACGGAAGCCAGGCACAGATGCCTTCCTCCCACAAACATGCCCCGGGACAGAGCCTGGCAGCATCTGCTCCGCCCCATGTACATCTTGTTCTTCATTAACACTGTACAAACATGGGCACATTTTCCAGCCTCCCGAAGAGGGCACAGCTTGTTCAGCAGCCCAGCCCTGCCCTCCTTTCAGAGCACTTTGGCAGG
The DNA here is from genome assembly GCF_003597395.2 of Chelonoidis abingdonii. Lineage (NCBI taxonomy): Eukaryota > Metazoa > Chordata > Testudines > Testudinidae > Chelonoidis > Chelonoidis abingdonii. The sequence goes on from NC_133772.1 coordinate 20,313,500, forward strand.
ACATGAACTTTTTTGTCTGCAGCCCAGTAAAAAAAAAACCAAAAAGTACAAAGAGAACAGGCCTAGGAACAAATAAAGGAACAAGCCTTGAACCGCATCCAAAAAAATAAAACAAACCAACATAGGAGAACAAATTTAAGAACACCAAGATCTTTGTTGCTGTAACTGCTTTACCAGGGCTGCATTACAGCCACACCAAAGACAAAGTGTGAAACGCTTTCAATGCAGAACGGCTTCCAGTAGGTCTTGAAAGAGTGTGTGTGTGTGTGTGTGTGTGTGTGTGTGTGTGTGTGTGTGTGTGTGTGTGTGTGTGTGTGTGTGTGTGTGTGTGTGTGTGGTGTGTGTGTGTGTGTGTGTGTGTGTGTGTAGAGAAATTCTATTCTCACCTTTTCAAAGCTTTTCAGTGTAACTTCATACACAAGCTCAGCATTTGCCTCGACGCCAAATTTAGGCTTCCCTGCCTCGCCAAACCCATATCTGAAACACAGCATAAAAATAAAGCGTCAGAGGAAAGGGTGTGTGATTAGGCACTTCATTCAATATTCTGATTACTCGTGCACGCATGGAGGTACCAGTGGGGAGCTAAACACCAGACCCTAGAGACAAGCCAGATGTTGAATAGGAAACTGTGCCAAGTTTCTCGTCAGTGGCAATGTTGTTTTTAGAAACAGGACTGAATTCAACCCTATTCCCCTGGCATTCAGATGGGATGCATCACCCATGCTCTTAGGATTTATTAACCCCACCTGGTCTGCAGCTCTGTTGTTCTTCAGTTCATTGTCTATTTCCATTTTCTTTCAATATCACCCTTCTAGGGTAGTGCTCTTTTCCCTGTGCCTCTGAAAGGCAGGCAATCCGTATGTAGGCACCTGACCCTGCAAACCAGAATTGGACGTTTTGGCCTAAATTTATCTTGGTAACTGGATGCCATTCCAACCCTCTCCCAGTGTTTAAAACATGTCAGGATAGGATGACTTTATTCTGTAAGAGCAAAATGAAGATATCTTAGATCACAGGATGCTTTGGGTGCATGTGGATATTCCTATTGTCAACCACCAGGCATGTGATTTTGGTCTATGTAATATGCGGAAGCTATAAGGCTGCACAAAAACAAGCAATGGATTGCACTGATAGTGATGGGTGCATTTCCTTTAATAGTTCAGATACAAATACCTGAACAAGAGCACTCGCTCACAACTCAACTCTCCTTAATCCTGTGTTTGTGACAGATTTTATTAATATTATGAACAAAGCCAAATTAGATGCCATTATCTATTCCATAGACAGAGTTTCGCACAGGTACAACAATGCTCTTGTGAAACTTTCCAGAAATGGAAAATATCAGTTTACAAGTCTGAGTGGCTCCTAGGAGATTGAAGGGGTGGGCATTTGTAGAGAACATCCTTGGAAAAAAACATCTCCTTTTCAGTAACAGCCTGCTACTGAGATTGTCTGCAAGATGTTCAGACAGATACTGCTCACCCAGAGCTAGGAGTTTCTTACCGTGGTGCAAGGTACAAGATACAGTATTCTTCTCTCTGCATTTTTTCTAGAGCTTTGTCGATTCCAATTGGAATGTCATGGTCTTCCCCTTCTCCAACAATGAACGTCACATCTCTGCAGTCAAACATTCTGCTACCATAAAATCCTTCCAGGTGGACTGCAGGGAAACAAAACACAGTAAGAGATGCAAGGAAGGCACACAAAATTGCCAGAAAAGTTTCACTGGGCCGACAGAGTTGCACAAAAGTTTCACTGGGCCGACAGAGTTGCTAGCACTGTTACAGCACTGTTATCCAACACAGCAAATCGGTTTCCAGTACGGAGTGCTCTAAATTACTCCCTGCATTTGGGAAGTAAGGCAGTCTTAAGGATCTAGAAGTGCAGTTTGTCTCTGGACATCTGGGTTCTACCAGGTTGAGAAAACTAGTCTGATGGTCTTGAACTAATTCCCATTTGTGATTATTGCCTAAACTCCACCTGCAATCTTTGATCAGACTGATAACTGAGGGGATACTACAGAACAGTGTGGGGAAGCCAACCAGTCAGTCTGTGCAGCACTTGGCGGTACACCGATGATTAGCCCGTCATGTGGGGGTCCGGGGGAAGGACCTGAAAACTAGTATTGGAGAGCACTGTATTTGAATCTCTGACCATGCACCTTCTGTCCAAGGTTAGGACATCAGATAAGCACGATGACTAACACATCCTCTTGTCCTAAACTATAGTGGACAAACTCCTCGAATCTGAAATAGACACAGCCCCTTGCATTGCAATTACAACTCCTCTGCATAGTGCTATAAGCTTGCCCTATACTTTACACAGCTAAGACCAAGTCCCCTGCCCTTAAGAGTTTCAAGTACAAGGTTAACATTTTGTAATCTTCAGGGAATAACCCAGCTCTATTTTGAGACAGAGACAAATACAGTCTCAGGTACGTAGCTTCTGGCTACAGGTAAGAAAAATCCTGTCTATAGCATCCATGTTTGTCTACACATAAAGTGAAACCTCTTGTAAGCAACAACCAAATTGTCTTTAAAAGTTTACTGCCTACCCCCAGGGCAGTCTCAAACAGTTACCACAATGCCGCTAAAAATCTCGGTGATTACTTAAAGTGGTGACTTAAGACAAGTGGGTGCCTACTAGTGGTCAGGGACTTTGTGTAAGCGTCACTACAATCTGGGAAAAGAAGGGTTTTCGTTCTTTTGCAATATAAAGTTTAAAATTAGTTCTTGTGAAAATACCTTTAACATTTGGAGGAAAAGCTGTCCCTCACCCACGGTTGAACAGAATGTGACAGACTGAATCTGTAGACTATGGAAAAAGCATGAACTCCCTGCTTGTTTAAGATTCATGTACTCTGTGCTCTCAAAGTGGTACCAATACCCACAACATCTCCTGTATGTTTAAATAAAAGTTACTAAGAATCGTAAAGTCTGGACACTCCAAGAACCACAGTAATTTAGACTGGGTTTCAGCTTGCAAATTCTCAACAATGAGAAGTGTATTCATACTATTGTGCCTAGTCACTACAGCGAGGGGTGCTTTAGAACCGTTCAGGGATATATTCCTTTATTCTGTCTTCATGTAGCACACAGCCTGCAGTGAGATATGCAACGCAGCAGTTCACTTTCCTTGGGTTTTGGAAGATTCATCTCCTCCCTGCTTATGCAAAATCTAGCCAGCTACTGACCATGTGGCCCAGACTTCTGGTGGTGAGGAGGTTCAACATTCCTCTCTCCCCTGACCACAAGCACTACAAAGCAAGGCAATGGGAAAGTAACTGAAGGCGTATTTTCCTTTAACCCCACCATCCTTAGTCAGATACGAGTTCTCTTGAAGTCAACAGGACCCTGGCCTGAGTAAGGAAACTGACTTACAGCCTGAGGCTGCAGGTATAATTCCTGTTCATTGCTAACTGGTGCTCAGATACTCACTTTTTAAAAACTATTGATTTAGGCAGTTTTAACAGGTTTATAAATCCTTTACTTGTAAATATCAGACAAAACCATCATTATAACACTGATGTTCTGTGTAGGGAAACATACACAAATGTTAGCATCAGGTCTCTCTATCCAATAGGCGTAGAGTGTACCATACTAAAGCACCCGTCTTCACACGACCCACACATTTACCAAATCAGGTGTGTCTAACCAATGTTAACATTCAAAGAAGTTGGACAGGTGTGCTTTTTTCTGAGGTGGGGGGAGGCAGGGAAATGTAACTGGTGCGTCAAATTTTTCCATAACCGCTTCCCACTTTTTTTAGCCATTCCTCCTTGGCTGGACTATTTTTCTTTTTCTAGTGAGAGGCTATCAGTAGCCTAGCAGATGAGAGAGTAATTCTCCATTTCCTTTCATGGGACCATTTTTGCTAGGAAGCCCCAGGAGGTTTGTAATAAATACCCAAGTTACAAACTATCCCAATGCTCTCAAGACTGGACATGGCCACCATATATTCATAGAATGTCCTCTCTCACCACAATTCCCCGCCATGCTTATCCCCATTCAGTCATGTATACGTATATTTTTAAGCTGACTGGTATAAGATGCCACTGAAGCAGAACCTTAAAGAAATGTTCTTTCATCATGCTACAGACTGAGGTTGCTTGTCCCCTTTTCCAAATCAAATCCCATTCCTCTGGGATAATCCGTCTATCCAGATGCTCTTTTTTTTTTTTTCTGTGCACTTAGGATAAGTTGTCAGCAAAGATTGATATAATCCATTATAATTTTTTGTTTAATTGACCAGTCACCATCACATCTATTAAAAGTGAACTTTCTAGGAAAGTTGTTTCATACAGAAAGCTGAGAAACACAATGCCTAACTGGAATGTAGTGGTACCATGTGAGAGTGAGCCAGTTAAAGTTAGTTTTGATCTTTAAATAGGTTAGAAAAGTGTCTTTACCTAATATCTGACCAACCGTATCTATTCCATGGCCTTCCCAATCTTTAAAACTCTCTGGTTCTATTCACATATTTCTAATGATCCTAAATCAGCAACATACTCGGCTGGTGTGCCCCGCAGGTGCTGTCGCACCAGCTCAGATGTTTCCCGTATGGGCAATAGATTTATACATTTTATTAAAGTTAATCATAAAAAATTATATAGTACACAGGTTAAGAAAAAGAGTGTCTGTACATCTGGGTATAGTGCTTAGATTATCCACAAATACAAAGTTTGTTTTTAAAGTCGTAAGATACATATAGTGCATAATCAGCAATAACCCAAATGTAAGTGAATAATTTAAGAATACAGTTTAGATATTAGCATCCAAGTATTCGTGTACATCACTCATGAAAAAAGTTATACAGAGAGTTGGTTGTGGAAAGCAAATATGGCAATGAGTGAAGATTGTCCCTCAGTAATTGAGAATTTAGGGTAGGTTGTTCATTTAGAAAATACAATCCACGAGGAAAGTTACTACAAGTGGTAAGGAACAGAGAAATGATATCAAACTAAAATGTGCTCCAGGACAACCTGAAGGAGAATCCATTTCAGTGTCAGAAGTCGATAAAACGGACACATAAGAGTAACATAATGCTACTGATCTCTCTTGTAGAGAGCTGGCAAACCTCTGTCATGCAGAGGTTATCTTCCTTTGTGCCCTGTCTGGCGGGAACCACCCCAGTTCAGCACACAGCAGTTAAACAGCTTTCTGATGAGACAGATCACTCTCTATTGCTATATCTGCACTGTTGTGTGATTTTGGGAAATTCTAGCCCACAACATGGATGACTAATCCAGTTTCCATTTAATCACAATTAGCGGCGCTTGGAACTTTTACAAAATGCAATCACTAGAGAGAGACACGTGCATCTTTACCAGCTTAACAAAGCCACATCTTAGCATTGATGCTGCACCTGGAATACTGCAGAGAAGGACAGGGATTGTGATGATGCTCTGCAGTTGCCCAACAGCCTCGGGACATGTCTTGCATTGGGCATCTATAATTAACAACTAGAACAGCAGGCCAGTACGTGGCTGGCCAGTCACTGAACTAGAAAGCACAATGTGACAAGTTCTGTGCAATTGGTAACAGAGATCCTCTGACAATAGGGTCAAGACGCTCCAAGGGGAGAACGTCAGGTTGAACCTTTCCCAAAATGAGCAGCTGAACCAACTGATGGCAAGCTGTATTTTATCAACATTTGCAGTGTTCTGAACTGGAGGGTCATTATGAGATATGTACATAGACTGTGGTTATGAATTTATGTATTTGTGCACATACAAAACTCTACACAGAATCTGTGTTGCAACATTTCGCTACCCCTTGCAGCAGGGCTGGAAGCAGTTAAGTGGAGAGGAGCAGCTCCCAAACCAGGCGTTTACACAAACCCAATTCCAAGAAATGACTGATTGTGCAGCCTAGGAAAGGACAATGGTGGACCATTAGGAGTTAACCAGAAGACACTGAGACATCCTCAGCTATCAAGTCAAGAGGGAATTTCATCTACTCTGAATAAACAAGGAAACATGGACAGAGCGAGAGAAAGTGTCTTTTAAAAAAGAAGGCTCGTGTCTGAGGTTTGGCATGCAGGTCTATGGCTACGCTGGGAAACAGCTCCCAGGCAAGAGGAAACTTGCATTAGGAAAGGGATTTTATTTAACATGGAAGTGTAAAGCCTAAGGTTGCATCTTTCTGTTTATTTTCTTCCCTGACAATTTCATTTTTCAATCTGGGGGGTTTGTATTAACTAAACCTTTTGTTTATTTTTATCCAGTCAGGTTTCTGGTGTGCAAACTGTGTGGAGAACGCATCCCAAAAGAAGCGGTGTCAGGGTGGCTGGTTTGGGGGAAGGAGTGACGAAGGAGAGAGGAAAAGTCCAAGTGGCCGGTACTTACGAACTCTGGAAGGATGGATCTAGGGAGACTCGGGACTGCACGGGCTGCAGGTATCACCCTGCAAAGAGTAACTAGCCTGGCAGAAGCTAGGGTGAGATCTTTTGCTTGTGGGAAGGCTTCCAATGTGAGGGACCTGAACCAACACTGCATAGCATAAAGGCACCTATGGTTACCAGACAGGCAGTGAGGGAACTCCTCACTGGTCTGAGTGATCCCCTAAATGTCACAGCTCCCTACACAAGCCACAGCTACAAGAAATCTACTGATTCCTGGCTTATCCGACTGCTGCCTGAGGGACCCTGTATGAATGATATGAAAGGACACCAACTGGAGAGAGGAGAGCTGGTCGAGAATTTTTGATCAAATGTTTCTGTAGGAAAATACCAATTCCTTGAAATAAACTCTTTGTGCAAACGTATCGGTTCTAATGAAACTTTAGTTGGGAAGGTTTCTCGGGTCTGAAAACGAGAGCGCAAGAGACAGACGGGAACACTGCACCTCAGAATAGCCAACTGCCTAGTGGTTGGAACACTCTCCTTGGATGTGAGAAACCCAGGCTCAAGCCCCAGCTCCAAATCTTCCCCCTCCGCAAAAGGGTTCAAAAAGGTCTGTGGGGGGGACACGAACAGTTTTTGAAACCTACATTTTTCATGAAAAGGCATCCTTGTTATCCCAGCCAGCCCTCGCCAAAAGCACGGTGACTCCTGACCTACACTCTTCCACTACCACCAAGTCACCTTGGTTTTCTGCTTTAACAAAAAACAGTGCACCTCACACACTCCCACACCAATTCTCAGCGTACATTCTGAAAACACGTAACCTGATAACTTTGCAATATCATGTAAAGCCTCCCTCCTCCTTTGCTTTGGTGCAGAGATCTGGCCTGCTATTGCCTGTAAACACCAACCACAATAATGGGGCTATCCAGGTTATTATAATTATTGAAACCGGCAGGAATCACTGTAGGGAATAAGCCAAAAGACTGAGCCGGAGAGGGAGCTCCTTGCTACTCCAGTTCCATGCTGCCTTAAGAGGGAAAAGAAGGCTCATTGAAACGAGTGCTCCCAATTACCCAAATTCTTGCCTTTATCAGAATAATTCTGAGAGTTTGATATAAAAGGGATAGAGAAGAGGGGAGGGATAGCTCAGAGGTTTGAGCATTGGCCTGCTAAACTCAGGGTTGTGAGCTCAATCCTTAAGGGGGCCATTTAAGGATCTGAGGCAAAAATCTGTCTGGGGATTGGTCTCCCTTTGAGCAGGGGTTGGACTAGATGACCTCCTGAGGTCCCTTCCAACCCTGATATTCTATGATCCCTGGTTTTGGCAGTCACAGTTAATCTGTTGCCATCCTCTGCCAGCATGAGAAGACAATGATCTAAGGTGCGAACTTTAAGACTAAAACACACAGGATGGCATGAAGCTTCCAGCTGGCCTTTCACAGATTTGCTATGAATTCAAGCGTGCCTTTTTTTTTTTTTTTTTCAAAGGCACAGTAGTTTTAATCCGTTTTAATTATATGGAAATATAATGGCAACAAGAAAGTCTCCTGCTCCGTTTTTCAACTGTATTTAAGAGCTATCTAAAGCAGATCATTTGGATACAGTTACAGTTGGATTACACAGCAAGAAACCCCAGCCCGGCTGCAGTACATCACTTCAGCTGCAGCGTTGACTTATTGTTCTCTCAGTGCCTAGAGCGATTTTGTTTTGAAGAGCACAGAACGCTGTGTTCTGAATGTGGCTGGCACATGAACCTGATGTGCTGACTGCAATTTGTACTCCTATTAAAACAGAAAAAAGGCTGTAACAAAAGCTGGCATGCACAAATTCTACTGCAGGCTGTGTTTTAGGAAGTGGGACTGTGAATTATGCCCTATAACTCAAGCTAATAACATTGCCTTTGAAAATCCAACCCAGAGATGTCAGTTCTGGTAAATGCACATTTTCTTCCAGTCTAATCATAGCAGCGATGTCAGGTTCCTTTGTACTAGTTTCTGAGTTAATACTGGGGTTTTTACTAGAACTCAATGGAAATATTTGAACAGTGAAAATGTGGCGGCTGTCTGATTGAAAATAGATTATGACAGATCAGTGCTCTTCTTCTGGTTTTGTGCCATCCTAATCCTACTACCTGGTCTGATCCTACTGCCTTGTGCCAGACATGGAGACTAGATCGGAGCACACAGAGACAGACAGACACACACACGCAACCAAAACACTGTTTTTAAGTGGCTGTCAGGTCTGAAATGTGCCCCTATCCTTGAAGCACATTTAAGGAAACCCAGGCCCTAGTTAGATCAGAATGAAACTGAGGGCCACATTGGTAACCTGCTCTGAATCAAACTGCTGGTACAGCACAACTTTGGGGAACAGGATTAGTAAAGAGTTCTTGACCTCTGCCTTGCACAGGCTGCATGTGTTGTACAAAACTGCCTCAGAGGGCATTAATCTCCACTATCCTGACTATGCTTGTGTCCAAATTAATGCAATAAGCTAAGAAGAAAACGTACCTTTTAAATCATTAAAAAAAAATTAAAGGAGGATTTAGAATCATGTGCCATGAGAAAGGCCCCCTACTAACGACCACTCTGAGGGAGTCTTTAAAGAACTGCTATATCAGGATGTTTTCAATCAAGATTGTACATATTTCCAAAGGATCTGCTCTAGGGATTATTTTGGGAAGTCCTATGGTCTGTGCTATGCAGGATGTCAGACTAGATCATCACTATGGTTCCTTCTGGCCCTAGGATCTATGCTTAAGGAAGAGCCAAATCGCTGATTGATTTGTCAGAAAGAGGAAAAAATGTCAATTTCACTACACAGTGATTAAAAACAAAAATTGTGCTCTAAATGAGAACAGGGCGTTGTTCTATTTGTTACTTTGTGGCGTAACAAAGATAATTGTGTGTCTGGTTACAAACTTTCTGAGCACACAAAAGCATAATGGGTTTTGATGTTTAAATGAAACCAAAAAAATAAGTAATAAAAAAGCATGCAGCAGTTAGAACTATTAAACTGGTATCTACTTTGATTTTTTTTTTTTAAACTTGGCCTTTAGGTGCAATAAAGCAAGCTTAAAACTTTACACAAAGCTTGTCTCAGTGCACATAACCACAACCCAAAACATTTCATAGGCAGAGTGAAATTAGCAGGGCCCAAAGGAGTTCTCTCTAAAATCAGTCCCACTAAAGGACTAGACACTTAGATTAACAGGCTTAACAAGCTGAATGTGATAATTTGGATCAATTTCTCCCCTCTCAAAAAGGTTCAGAAACTCCTACTGTACAGAAGCTCTGATATAGGGAGAAGGGTGACCAGCTAGTCCTACATGTACAATTTGGCCATTCAAATGGCCAAGACTTCCATAACTGCTGTTTCTCTCTCATTCTATGGTTCAATTGTTCTCTTTAAGCTTGGAAAGAGTGCTATAAGAAATCTGAATGGGATTTCAGCTCACTATTTTGGGGCCAAATTAGGACTTCAGTTAAGCGCATAGAACAGTACTGACTCCAGAAGACCCTACTCATTAATCTCTGCCCTCCAGTTAGTAGCCATCCAAAGTTAGCAGTAGTATTCTGGTCACAGGGAGAAGGAAAGAAAAAACTTAATTGTATTATGGATGCAACCCAAACATTGTATAGGACCATGAAAATAGGAAGCTGCCTAGTTTAGACCAAGACATGCATGCACGTAACAATTAATAAATATTGGACTCAAGTAAAAGCTATAGTAGCTAAATTGAGGCTGAGATTTTAATCACATATACACAAGGAAATCCAGAGTTTGGATATACAAAGCAGCCTACACACTGTCCCCTACTGCATTGCAGCGCCTTTCAGACTGCAACATGAGAACGGAAAATCTTCCAAAAAAAACTAATGAATAAAGGAAGACAACAAAGGAGACAGAACTCTCATACCGTACATGCTAATTTTCTTCCAAGTTTCCACATCAAGCTAAGGAGAACTGGTTGCACAATTTAGTATTGGTTTGTTTATCAAAGCCCGACGGGGGCCTTTGACAGAATGCAGGACCAGGGTGACTCAGAGAGAAGAGATGGAGTTATGCCTCAGTGGCCTTTTCATCATCACCTACCTGCTGCCTTGGTTTAAAGCTTTCCATTAAACCCTTATGAGCCAGTGTCTCTGGATTGGCCAAGGAAGGAAGAATTGTGTTAACATATGAAATGCTGACACTCACAGGCTGAGAGTTAACTGCCTCTCTCTTCTACTTCCTCCCTCCCCCCTCCACATCCCCATCTTCACGTAAAACCACACAAACCATGGCCAGTGTCCTCTACGTGTACACATTGTGTGCTACTGGACAAACGGCACACTCCAGTCTTTGAGCCAGAACATGTGCTTGAGGAACTCAATTCTAGCACAGCTGCAGAGTCTGACCTAGTCAGACAGAAAGACAGTACAAAATACAGACTGGCAACCCGATGATGGATGAGCCTCCCAGCACTCCTCAGAAACAACCCCGTCAACCTGCTTCATCGCCAGAGATGGCTACAGTGCTGCAAATCCTCTGGAATGCTATTACACAGGCTCATCTCACCAACATATTTGCACTCGGCTGCTAAGGTGCGTTTAGTTACTCCTGCAGCTAAGCTGGTACTCACTTTCTACGGTGGCTCCTTCGTTTGGGTTGGAGTATCCCTCCCCTTTTCGTTTGATTCTCCGGATGATTCCTCCATCCTCAAATAAATCCTCCCCTTTGAAATCAAGAAGCTCGATCTAAAAATAAATAAAAAGGTAGCCTAAGCAACTGTTGATCCTAGATGTGGAAAACCAACCAATCCAATTCTGCTGACACTGGAAGAAGCCCATGAAAGCCAGCTCTAAGCTAGGTAACAGGTCCAATGAATTAAAAACTGGAACGTGCGTAATACCCGAAAAGCAGCACAAAGAAAGAATAAAACTAGAGTTTACTAATCCTGTAAGGGTGTAATTCAAACAGTGATGTGAGATTCTGTGAAAACTGCCCTAAAAGGCACAGACCATAAGAATGTAAGAACAGCCACAGTGGGTCAGACCAATGGTCCATCTATCCCAATATTCTGTCTTCTGACAGTGCCAATGCCAGATGCTTCGACAGAATGAACAGAACATGGCAATTATCAAGAGATCCATCCAATTGTCCAGTCCCAGCTGCTGGCAGTTAGAGGTTTAGGGATACCCAGAGCATGGGATTGCATCCCTGAGCATCTTGGCTAACAGTCATTGATGGATATGTCCTCTATGGCTAATCTAATTATTTTTTTGGATCCAGTTATATTTCTGGCCTTCACAACATCCACTGGCAAAGAGTTCCACAGGCTGACTATGCACTGTGTGAAGAAGTACTTCCTTATGTGTTTTAAATCTGCTGCCTATTAATTTAATTGGGTGACCACTGGCTCTTGCATTCTGCACAGAGCTAAATAATACTTCCCTATTCACTTTCTTGACACCATTCATGAGTTTATGGGCCTCTTATCACAACTTCCCCCCTTAGTCATCTCTTTTCTAAGCAAACAAGTTCCAGTCTTTTTAATCTCTCCTCATATGGAAGCTGTTCCCTTCCCCTAATCGTTCTGTCGCCCTTCTCGGTCTCTGTCGACCAGACATAGCACCACTAAGAAAGAGGCCATTAAGCCTGTTGACAATGAAAACAGGCACACTGAGGCCAATGGCTCTCCAAGGCAATCCATTGCAGCCAGAGCTGGGACAATCTGTGCCTTAATTAACTAAAGATGCTTTACTTCTGTTGGGTTTTGCAAGGTTTTGCCAAATGAACACATACACACTGTGCTCAGTTTGGCTGACCAACAGCTGCTCCATGCCAACTTTCATGTTGATTTAGCTCACTGACATTAATGGATTTTTATGACATGAAACCATTTTTGACCTGCCCTCCCCCAATTTTACAGATGTGTGCACACGCAGCAGAGAATTAACAGAATCTGTGTGCTATGTGTGTCACTGTTTTCCATATGGTTCCAAGACAAGAGTTCTTTTCTGGGCTTGGTAGCTTCAGATCCTGTTTGGACACTGCTTCTCCAGTTTAGACATACATTTCTGAGACAGCATGGGCATGAATAGCTGAAGGTGGGGGGAAAAAAAAAAAACCAATTCAAGAAGCCAACTGCTTTGTTGAATTGTTTTTTTAACAGCATGCCCCAAGAGAGGGAGTTTCCATACCAACACTCTTACACATACTTGCCTCGAAAAAGAGGGTTGCATTGGAAGGGATTTTCGGGATACTGCCGGCAGAGCCATACGCATATTCTGGTTTACATAGCAAGTGGCAGATCTCCCCTTTCTTCATGGTGGCAACCCCAATGTCCCATGCCTTGATTACCTGGCCTAAGAGAAGGACATGCTTCAATACGAGAGAATGATTTATAACACAAACGTGCCAAAAACAAGTTTTAGACACAGTCCGTTTTCTTTTTTCAAATGCTCTGCTAAATCTGGGCATGTACGGTCTTTACTTGTGGTCATGAAACCAATACAATAAGAGTCACAACAGCTACACAACTCAGCTACTACGAGGACTCCATCAGATCCACCTGTCATCATTATCTAGGGATACTCTAAAGCGTACGTCGGAAAGTAGCGCAGGGAAATTTGCTGCCATCCCCTCCACATTAGTAGAGAACTTCACCCCAACACAGAGAGGCTGCATAGCACTGTGTTATTTAGGTGCTAGAATAGGGCTGTGGAGGGGATATGCTCAGAGTGGCTACAAAGGGGTGTGCTGACACCCCCTGGGAGCAGAGGGTAGCTCCCCACAAGCTTGCATGAAAAGCCCTACAGCAGAATTCTAGGAGGGAAGGACTATTGCACTAAGCTATTCTTCTGGCTTAATATCCCAAATTCTATAGTCAGAGTTACAAAAACTTGACAATCCATGAGTCTGGTCCATGTTCTCCAGTCCACTTTCTACAGAAGCATTTTGGAGCTGTAAACCATGTACAGGAGCAAATGTTTCCATTCTGTAAGCTTAAAGGGCCATGACGGGGAATGCAATTTTAGTATATAGAGGCCCTTAGTAAATGGTGGTCCTTCATTCAAAAAAATAAAATCATTAAAAGCCATGTGCTCCAAAACAATTCCTTTTTGTTCTCGACCTGCCCCGTAGCAAACAGAGGGTAGAATTTCATTTATCTAAGTGTAACTCCATTTGTTGCTCACGAAGGGGTAATAGGAATGCCAAAACCAAATTGCCTGGAAGATCTGCTGACACCTCATAAGAGCTTTGAAAAGCAAGTATTCTAATTAGAAATCACTCCTTTATATTTTTAATTCGCTATAGCTCCACTCTCCCCCCTTCCCGCGTTTAGTGAGATCTGCCTGACAATAGGAACTTTAAAACTTTATGAGAGTTCCTCAGTCATTATTCAAGCTGGGGAATATAAAGGTTACCACTGGCTGCAAAAGATACAAATAGGCAGGTATTCAGTTCAAATCCTGTCACACTCAATGTGAAGCACACTTAAAAAACACATTTTGCAAGTGGCTATAACTCTGTGGACAGCAGGAATGGGTAAAGCAGCATACACAATTAGAGGGAAAGGAAATATCTATTTCCGTTGTGACTTGATTTTGAGCATCCACAGACAGATTCTCAGGGGTGCTGAGCACAAGCATCAACCATTGACTTAATGTAAACTGCTGGATATTAGACACCTACTGTCAGATTTCCAGAGGCACCCAAAATCAGGAAACATTTGAAAATTTGGGCCTAATAAAATATGATCTCAATACCCCAGGGGTCCTGAACAGACACAAAGTGACTGAATACCCAGAGCCACATTTACTCAGCGACAGAACCAGGATTACAACCTAAAATTTCCTTATTCCCAGTCTTGTGTTCATTCCACTTAATCATGCGCTCTCTCTAACAAAAGAATGGTGTATCAACAAACTGACATTATCCAGAGAAAATGCACTATGGAGCCCTGAGACTGCATTTCCATTTCACTCCTTACCTTTTCCCAGACTGAAAATAAATGGCTCATTCCTATCACGGCTGGAATCAAATTTTTTTCCATTGGCCAGCTTTCCTTTATAGTGGACGTAAACCTTGTCTCCAATCATAGGGGACTTATCCTCATGACCTGGCCTCTTCACGATCTAGGAGAGAGAAGGACAACTAGGATGAAGATGGTAGGAGTCCATTTCAACAAACAGGCAGGCTTCAATTGACTGAGTCCAATGGTTCCTCTACTTTAGGCAAGTGTCTTGGTTCTAGACACACCCGTGCAGCTAAGTGTTGGCAGCACAGCTCCTCTCTCCAACAACTCCAAACTCCCATAACATATTCTTAATAAGGTGGTGCTGGCGCGCACACCAACTTCATCCTAGCTGTGGTTCCCGCAACGCAATAAAACCCACCCACCACACAGTTCCTTGCGCAGTCGCAATCCCAGAGAACAAGCCCAAAGAGTGTTGCATACCAGCCAGCAGGTCCAAAGTTGGTGGCACTGCAACACTGTCTTGTTTTTAAGTTTAAGTAGTATCACTGACACAGTGTTTTAAGTAAAATTGCTGAACTTTCCCAGGCACTTTTTTTTATGCCATGTTTGAACCCAGAGCATGTTTTTATAGCCGTTTCCATGGAGATCTAGGGATGCTGATTCAGCCTCCCAATGGCCATGGCTATTCAAGCTATCTTCTGCCATAACCAGATCTCTAGATCAATCCTGTCTTCCAACTCACAATGGCAGAAATCTAAAGAGGTAATGATTTAAGTAGCCTTTTTATTAATTTGTTCCCTCAAAATAAAAATCAATAAATAGCATTAGTTGTTTCCATCACATATACGGAGATTTTTACAGGCCTCAATAGAGAGAGCTGTAGAGGCTTTACAGTTATACAACGATGTGTTTAAGTATCATATTTAGAAATCTAGTTAGTAAAATAATATCTACTTGCTGCCAATGTAATGCCACGTCTATAGGGGTAAAATCATTCCATTCACTTTTGGTCAAAATGCTTTTATGCTACTGTTTGGAGCAGGTAGTTCTTAAGCTAAAAGGAGCAGGGAGTGTGCGCAGAGGAGATACCACTGGGGAAATAGTTATATTCCACCAATAGGATGAAGCATTTGAAAATATACGGTGGAACAATTCTGAATTTGCCTCCTGTAGAAAAAGGGGAAATTAGATCTAGGGAAAAGCCTATGAGTACTTCATGGATGTACTACTAAAGATCTGATTAGACATACACTAGCAGTGAAATTCACAGCGAAGGCTGATATCTGTACTGCAGCTGTGATCTCCATGCCATTTAAGTCTTCCTATTTTTGTAAAGGGAATTGGACAATGAAATCCCCTAGACAACTTTGAAAAGCTCAGCTTTATTGTGCTAGAAGCTGTAAGACAACCCATGTCACTAACATTCAGACAGTTTATGTGTATGTGCTCTAGATTCACTGAAGTAGGAGAGTAGCTATTGAAATGTGCCACTAGCTTTGGCAATGACCTCACCTTCAGAACCCCTCGATCTTGATTCGGTGTGATGTCCTCTCCTTGTTCAGCAAGAGCTGCTGTCTGGACCTCTCCTTCATTCTTTGTGGCCTCGTCAGTTGTCATTGTCTTCTTTCATAAGCACAGACGCTGTCAAAACACACACAATACACCGTGCTCAGTGCCAATTTGTATTTTCAGAGGTCTACGCTCCTCTAAGGTGTCCAGTGCTAGAGCACAAGCCCAGAGAGGTATGAAACACTTTAGAAAAGTGATGGAGGAAACTTAACTACAAAGTTCTCCCATTTGACCTTTGCAGGAAAGAAAATCTATTAGCATAAAACTGATCTACATATACAAAGTGGAACATCCCTTTCTATGGAAGACACGAGCCACAAATTGTTAAAAAAGAAAATTTGTAAAACACAGAATCTACCTTGTATACACAAATAGGACTAGACCAATCTGATCTCCCATTGCACTGTTAGTGACTGGGAACAACTTTTTTTTAAACAGTCAATGAAAGCCAGATTTCTCCATGCAAGGCTTCCTCTGAATAGCCGATATGACTTCACCACCACTGCAGTCTACATAGTAGGATTCCAGGAGTGTCACTCGGAAGCCTAAAATGTCTGTTGAGTCAGTCTGAAGTGATGAAACAGCTACAAGCATGGTGGAGAGCTCTTTTTGTTTAGAAGATCACCAGGTTCAATCAGCAGTAGGGGGTGGGCTGTTCCCGTCCAATTTAAGTTTGCAGCCATTTTTGGCTTTTAATAAATACAAGTTACGCCCGTGTGACAAGCATGAGTTTTCAGCTACTAACAGTCTTGTTAATTTTTTGAGGATCTGTTTAGCAATACAGATCAGCAATAACCTCACACAGTCACTCAATTACATGGAGTCACGGTGAGGTGTAAAGTTATCCTGATTTCACATCCTTATGTTCTGTCATTGTCAATCAATCACTGCCATGTTTTGAGGCAACAGTATAACATCACAAATCAGCGTATCATACCACGGAACGCCCTCAGATGAGTCTTGCCAATGGCCCTGGAAGGTTTAACACCAGGGACCCACAGCAAGAGCATGCTAGATAATCAACTGCTATGATGGGATAAAAAGACGGTCTCAGGCAGATGAACTCCAGAAAATTCTGAGTTTGAAAGATTCCCACCGATTTGCTGAAATGGAACCCAAGCAGAGCAGAAAACCAGGACAGAGACCTGAGCACCAGAACTGTGAGCCCCAAGTGTCCCATTCCAGTTAGCTAACAGACAGCTGTGTTCTGCATCCCTAGATTGCAAGAGTAGCACATTACAGTAGAAGCTTAGCAGAGAGGTGACAAAGGCATGGATGACAGTCTCAGCCTCCTGACCAACCATAACAGACAGGCACAAGCGCTACCCCCTTCAGAGATACACTAGCCATTTCTTCTGGGATCTTAGAGAGGAACCCATTTTAGAAAAACATACAGAAAGTTCAACTTGGACCAGCCCAGTGTCCTCGTGACCACAAAGCTTCCAAACACAAGGTGATCAGCACGCGTGTGAAGTTTAGTGATAAAGATGCCAAGTAACATTGAAAACTCCTTCATTCCCTAAAAGGTAGACATTTCTGTTTACAAGGTATGGAAAACCATACATGCGCAAACTCCCCCTCATCCATCAACCAAAAAAGCCCGATCACTGAGGAGCTGTTTCAGGGCCCACAAGCTGAGAAAGTTATTTAGAAAACTAACCTTTTTGTGCATTGTACTGCAAATTACTTTAGGCCCACAGTACATGTCAACCGTTTCCCATAGAGGATTATTTACTGTGTCTTTGGAAAATCAAAACCAAAAGCTATTTTTAAAAGCAGCAGTCCCACCCCAGATTCCTTGTTGTTTCTTCTTGCTCACCCTCCTGATCCATCTCATTTTTTGAAAAAAAATTGAGATCTATATCCAAAATATGCTCAGCACTGTACAGACGTGCCGGGAAGTATAATTCCTGCTCCAGTGAGCTGACATCCTGAAATCTCTGCATGCTTGTTGCCTTTTAAGATCCACTGCTCCCCCTTTTTGTCCTGTCAATGTCTTTCCTTGTTCCCTGTGTTGCAGACACACGCAGTAAAACAAGTCTCAAGACACTTGGTATTTTTATTTAAACCCAAATTCCTGGAATCCTCTGCTTACATAAAAAGCTCAGCTTTTTTTTAGAATAGCGTTTTACCCACATGGCTGCAGAGGAAAGCTTGACAACATGACCTGAGTGTGCCGTTGGGTACATCTGCACTGCACCTGGGAGGTGTGATTCCCAACACATGTCGACAGGTGGTGGACTCTCCATCCTTAGAGGTTTTTAAGGCCTGGCATGACAAAGCCCTGGCTGGGATGATTTAGTTGAGGATTGGTCCTGCTGTGAGCAGGGGGTTGGACTAGATGACCTCCTGAGGTCTCTTCCAACCCTAATCTTCTATGATTCTATGGCAGAGTCACACTAGCTTAGCTTGAGCTAGTGTGCTGAAATAGCAGTGTTGATGCTACAGAATGGATGGCGGCCTGGGCTAGCCACCCAAGCTTGGATGTAGGGGGTTGGGCAGGCTTGTTCTCAGATGGCTATCCTGAGCCGCTGCCCAGAACACAACGACCACACTGGTATTTTCAGTGTGCTAAGTCAAGCTAAGCTAGTGCAAGTCTGAGTACCTGGGCTGAGAAACACATCCCCAGCTGTGCAGAGGCAGGTTCAAAAGCCAAGAGTCAAATAAAAAGAACCCCATGTTTTTTGTTTTGGTTTCAAAACCCATGATTCGTTAAGCCAATCACACAATTTCGGGGGTACTGACTCATGATTTTTGAACACCGAGGGCTGGCAATATTGCCTTCCTTCCCCTCAATCTGGTATCTCGTCTCACCACATGTTATTCTTTTTGCCCCATTCCTCTTCCCACTTCCACTTCCTTCATTTGTCTCTTCCACGTTCCTCCACTTTCCACTGCTCATGGACTACAGGCCTCAGAGAGAGACTAACGTAAGTTTGTCTTTTAAATACATAGCTCAGATGGGGAGAGCAGAGAAGAGACGCACAGGGCCCAATGTGCCTGGTAAACTGGATTTTCTGCTGGAGTGCTAGGGCCATTGCTGCAAACAATTCTTGTTTAAAAAGATATATGATATGGCCATTACCTGAGAAAACACACTACTCGGGGTGGGGAGAGTAGAGGGGGAGGAGTGTTCAAAAATCTTGAATCAGACCCTGCCAAAAATATTATATATCATAAGGGTTTTTTAACATAACAAGTGTGGGGCTCTTTATGAGCCTTTAGGGTGTATTTGAAGATTTTTCGTGGTTCTCACTGTGACAAAAAAGGGCTAAAATCTTGCCCTTGCTGAAGAAAGAAAGACGAGTTTCTCACACATGTGCAGAACCCCTTGGGCTGGAGCTTTAAGAAAAACACCAAGTCTCGCAAGCTGCATGAGACAGTAATGACAGTGAGTTGGCAACAAGGTCAGAAGGATGGAGGATAGAATTTGTGTAATTACAGACAGCCCTGCGACAACACCAGGCTCTTCTGGACTCATTGCGCAACCGGCTGAGGTTTTGACAATAAGGCAATTTTCTCCATCAAGGACACATATTTTACAATACCCCCCGATGAGAAAGGAATTGCCTGACGTTTTAAAAATATTTCCTGGCAATTACCTTAAAATCATTTTTCTATTTTGGTAGCTGCACTGCCGTGCAATGTTTAAAACAAGGTTACTCACCTTTGTAACTGTTGTTCTTCGAGATGTGTTGCTCATATCCATTCCAGGTAGGTGTGTGCGCGCCGCGTGCACAGCCGTCGGAGAAACTTTTACCCTAGCAACAACTCAGCGGGTCGGGCTGGGCGCCCTGGAGTGGTGCACCAGGCGCCCGCATAAATACCCCAGCGACCCGCCGACCCTTCACGTTCGCTTCTTGCCGGCTACTCCGACAGTGGGAAAGGAGGGTGGGTGTGGAATGGATAATGAGCAACACATCTCGAAGAACACAAGTTACAAAGGTGAAGTAACCTTGTTTCTTGCTTCGAGTGATTGGCTCATCATCCATTCCAGGTAGGTGATTCCCCACCGCTTAACCTAGGTGGAGGGGTCGGAGTGAGACTGGCAGCCTGGAGTAAACCACACTCAAAGGCTGCGTCGTCTGCGAGACTGTTGTATCCCAACGCAATAGTGGAGGCGAAAGTATGGACCGATGACCAGGTCGGCAGCACGGCAAATCTCTTGGATGGGACGTGGCGCCAGGAAGGACCGCTGAGGAAGCTTGCGCCTGCGTGGAATTGCTGTAAGGCTCCCGAGGGAAATAGAGCTAGCGCGTAGCACGTGCGAATACAGGCCGTGCCAAGAGGAAATCCTCTGGAGGAGACGGTCGACCTTTCATCGCTAGCAACCCAGCCACAAAGAGCTGCGGAGATTCCGGAAGGGTTGGTCCTTTCCACATAGAAGCTAGCGCTCTGCGCACTATCCAAACGGTGTGAAGCTGCTGTTCCAATGCCGAGAAGCATGAGGCATTCGGAAGAAAATGGGGAGAGATTCCGGCTAGTATGGAAGGCAGACACCACCTAAGGGAGGAATGCCGGATGAAGGTGCAGTTGTACCTTGTATTATGGAAGACGTGTAATGGAGGGTCCCACAGTGAGGGGCTCTGAATCTCCGAGACCCTGCGTGCTGAGGTGATTGGCCACGCAAGAACACATCTTCCATGAAGGTAGAGAAGGAAACCAAGTCGCCAAGCGCTCAAAGGGCGGTAACATAAGTCTGTTTAGACCCAAGTTCAGGTCGCCAAGAGGGGGGGGTGACGAAGCGGGGGATAAGTACGCCCAGGCCCTTTTGAAGCGAGAGACACTGGGTGAGAAAACACCCGAGTAACCACCCTTCCCGGATGGAGGTGATATCGCGCCAAGGTGCACCTTAATGGAGGAAGTCGCCAGGCGCTCCTGCTTAAGGTGCCAGAGGTAGTCGAGGATTGTCGGGATTGGACGCCTGTAAGGGAAGAAGCATCGTGTGATCGGCCCAGGCCGTGAAGCGCGTCCATTTGGCACATCGTCGGCGGGTGGAAGGCTTCCCTGCTACTAAGAAGGATGCGCTGCACGAATTGGAACAGCGCAACTCGTCAGCATTCAGCCATGCAGGAGCCACGCCGTGAGGTGGAGGGATCGCAGGTCTGGGTGACGAAGTCTCCGTGGTCCTGTGTGAGCAGGTCTGGGACACAAGGGAGGGGAATCGGAGCGGCTACCGACAGATCCAGGAGCGTGGTGTACCAGGGTTGCCTGGGCCACGCAGCGCGATCAAGATAGATGTGCACTGTTCCTGCGGAGCTTGAGCAGGACCCTGTGCACCAAGGGAACGGAGGGAAGGCATAAAGCAGGCGGTGGTTCACGGCAGGAGGAACGCGTCTGTCAGCGATCGGGGGGAGAGGTCCTGGAATGAGCAGAACTCCTGGCACTTCCTGTTCGAGTGGAGGCGAAGAGGTCTACGAGGGGAACCCCCACCTCTGGAAGACGGAGTAAATGATGTCCGGCCAGATCGACCACTCGTGGCAGAGGAAGGACCTGCTCAGCCGATCCGCCACGGTGTTCCGGACTCCTGGGAGGAAGGATGCCACCAGGTCCACCTGGAGGGCTATGCAGAAGTCCCACAGTTGAATAGCCTCCAGACACAGGGGAGACGAGCGGGTCCCTCCCTGCTTGTTGATGTAGTACATGGCCGTTGTGTTGTCCGTAAAGACGAGACACAACGGCCATGAAGGTGCTGTTGGAATGTCTGGCAGGCTAGACGAACGGCTCTCAGCTCTCGGACGTTTGATATGGAGGTTGAGCTCGTCGGCTGACCAATGGCCTGGGTCTGCAAGCGACCTAGATGGGCTCCCCAGCCGAGGATGACGCGTCCGTCGTAAGGGTTAGTGACGGTTGCTGCGGATGAAATGGCATCCCCGCACAAACCAGAGACGGGTCCAACTACCAGTCGAGGGAGCGGTAGGGGACCTGGAGGGATCGTGAGCAGCACGTCCATGGAGTCCCTGCACGGGCGGAAGACCGAGTGGAGCCACGTCTGAAAGGGCCGCATGTGGAGCCTGGCGTACTGGTGACATAAGTGCATGCAGCCATATGTCCCAGAAGAGCGAGGCAGGTGCGAACTGAGGTTAGATGACCGGCTTGCAAGCGCCGTATGAGTGAAGCGATCGCCAGGAAGCGGGCTTGCGGTAAGTAGGCTCTGGCGAGGGAGGAGTCCAGGGTCGCTCCTATGAAGTCCAGTCTCTGTGTTGGAATGAGAGTGGACTTTCTCCGCATTGAGGAGGAGGCCCAAGTGGCCGAAGAGGTCCGTGATCACGGAAACGTGATGACTG
This sequence comes from Chelonoidis abingdonii, assembly GCF_003597395.2. Lineage (NCBI taxonomy): Eukaryota > Metazoa > Chordata > Testudines > Testudinidae > Chelonoidis > Chelonoidis abingdonii. The sequence goes on from NC_133772.1 coordinate 20,335,667, forward strand.
ACTTGGGCTTTGCGAGGCGCCTTTGATGAGCCAGTCATCCAGATACGGGTAGACATGTATCTGTTGCCTGCGAAGGTGGGCGGCGACGACTGCCATGCATTTTGTAAAGACCCTGGGGCCGTAGACAGGCCAAAGGGGAGGACAGCGAATTGAAAGTGGTGTTGGTTGATTGTGAACCGAAGGTACTTCCTGTGCAGGGGAAGATCGCTATGTGGAAGTACGGCGTCCTTCATGTCGAGGGCGGCGTACCAGTCTCCAGGATCCAGGACGGGATAATAGTTCCCAGGGAAACCATGCGGAACTTCAACTTGCGTAGCCACTTGTTGAGTCCCCGCAAGTCGAGAATCGGTCGGAGGCTCCCTTGGACTTGGGGATGAGGAAATAGCGGGAGTAAAATCCCTTCCCCTCTCGGGTAGCGGAACTTCCTCTATGGCTCCTGCGGTGAGGAGAGATTGCACCTCGTGCCAGAGGATTTGCTCGTGAGAGGGGTCCCTGAAGAGGGACCGGAAGGGGGGTGGAAGGCGGGGATGAAGCAAACTGGAGGTGGTATCCTTGCTTCACGTGCGTAGCACCCACTGGTCGGAAGTAAGATGTGACCACGCCGGAAGGAAGTAGGAGAGGCGGTTGGAAAAAGGGGGGAAAGGATCCTGAACTGAGTCTGGTAGACCGTCCCTGGGCGTACCTTCAAAAATTGCCCTTGGGCCCGGGTGGGGCCTTAGAGGGACCTTGAGACTGCCCCGCATGGGGGCGAGACTGGCGCCTTCGCCCACCCCGGCCTCGCCGTCTGTTGAAGTCCTGCCGGTTTTCGAGGCGGAAAGTACGGGCGGCGGGGTGGGGCCTAAAGGGCCTACGTTGGGTCACGGGCGTGTGCATCCCGAGGGACCTCATGATCACCCTGTTGTCTTTTAGGCTTTGCAGCCGAGGGTCCGTTTGTCCGAGAACAACCCCGGCCCTCAAAAGTAAGTCTTGTAGGGTGTACTGCAGTTCCGGTGGCAGGTTGGAGGCCTGGAGCCAGGAGATTCGCCTCATTGTGATACCCGAGGCTACAGTCCTGGCAGCCGAATCGGCCGCGTCAAGGGAAGCTTGGAGGGAGGTCCTGCAACCTTTTTGCTTCCTCCACAAAAGCTGCGAACTCCTGGCGCGAGTCCGGGGTAGCAACTCAGTAAAGCGGCCAACCTCCGTCCAGGGTTAAAGTTGTAGCGGCTCAACAGAGCCTGCTGGTTGGCCACTCGGAGCTGCAAGGCACCTGCCGAGTACAACCTTACGGCCTAGCAGGTCCATCCGTCTAGCCTCTTTGGATTTCGGAGCAGGCGCCTGTTGGCCGTGGCGCGTTCCCTGTCATTGACAGATTGTACGACTAAAGAGGAGGGAGGAGGGTGGACGTACAAGTGTTCGTACCCCCGGGAGGGTACCATGTACCTCCTCTCCACACCCTTTAGCCGTTGGTGGAATCGAGGCTGGAGTCTGCCACAGGGTATCAGTAGCAGCCTGGATGGTCCTGATAAATGGCAGGGCCACACGCGTCGGGGTGTCAGCGCCAGGATCTGACCACCGGGTCGTCCACCTCCGGCACTTCCTCTACGGGAGGTTTATGTTGAGAGCTACCTGGCGAAGAAGGTCCTGGTGGGCTCTCAAATCTATTGGCGGCGGCCCGAGAAGAGGAGACCCTGCCACGGCCTCATCCGGGAAGAGGAGGAGGATATCCCGGGAACGAGTGGGTCCTGAATGGCACTGTGCTCCTGTGGCCGTTCCTGCTCGAGATGCTCCGGGGAGAGTCTGGAGGATGGATGACATGGTCCTCTGACTCTGCCGGAGGAGGGCGGGACACGGTGGCTTCCGGCGCCCTGCGCTCCGAAGGAAAGTTGTAGGGGCCGGGACAGGGAGCACCCTGGGCTTGATGGTATGCCCAGGGTGTCCAAAAGGCCATTGCTGCTGTCCTGCATCCGGGGGACGTGCATCTTGAAACAGTCCCGCGGCCATGTCAGTATCTCGGTCCCCGGCTATAGTAACTACCGGCCTTGCGAGGAGGCCAACTCCTGACCGGCCGGCCACGGAGGAGCTGCAAAACGTGGGCACCGAAGTGCCAATAGATCGAGCAGCTCTGGGTCTTGGGGACTGGTGCCGGTATGGGTATCGGTACCGCGAGCCCGACCTGGGGACCTGCGACCAGCTCTGTGCCGGGAGGTCGACCGGGACCTCGAGCCCTTATGGCGAGATCGGCTCCGTGAACGACGGTCCTGTAGCGGTGCCGGGAGCTCGACCGGTGCCGTGAATAGTGGGACGGGGAGCGAGAGATGGACCGGTGTCGTGGTGAGCGGTGCCGCGACGGTGAGCAGTGCCGCGACGGCGAGCGGTGCGAGGTGAAGCGGTGCCGCGATGCCGAGCTGTGACGGGAGCAGGAGCGACGCCCGAGATGTGGAGGCAATGGGGAGCGGACCTCGAGCGGCGGCCATCCGGAGCGGTGACAGAGGGCGGCTGTGGTACGAGCGGCTTGCCTCTGGAGAGAGTCGCACAGACCAGCGGTGCCGAGGGCACGGGCAGTGCCGGGTCCGTCAGGGCAATGAGGTCTCTTGCAGCTGAAAAAGTCTCCGGCGTCGAAGGCAAGGTTAGCTCGACCACGGCCGTGCCGGGGAGCTTCCAGCGCCGGACTCGACAAGCCCTTGTGGGGCTGGAGTCAACGGGACCGGTTTAGGCGGCGCCGCAACAGGGCCGGTGCCGGGCGGTCTGCCTTGGTTACAGTCTCTGCCTGCGGTGCAAAAGTAGAGGAGCCCGTCCGAGGCTTAGCCGACTTCGACCTCGGAGAGAGGGAGCGGTGTGGGGTTTCCTTCGGCGTCGGCTGCGCCCGGTGCCGAGGAGCCTTCGCGGTGCTAACCATGCTCGGTGCCGAGGGGGCGGCGTCACTCACTTGCTGGCTAGTACTTCGGTGCCGGGCGAGGGAGCTAATGCCGCTTCCATAAGGAGCTGCCGGAGTCTAGCGTCCCGCTCCTTCTTCGTGCGCAGCTTAAATGCCTTGCAAATGGGGCACTTAGAAGATAAGTGCGATTCCCCAAGGCACTTAAGACAGGAGTTGTGGGGATCTCCTGTCGGCATTGGCCTATTGCAGGCGAAACAACTAAGCCAAATCACTAAACAGACGTACCCCTCTCCCCTCCCGCCCCACCCCTATACACTCTTTGATTTCAAACTTGTCATAACAGACAGAGGTGCATAATTCTATTTTAGTTTGTTTAAGTGTAACAGGAAGAACGAGCGGCATTAGCTAGGGGGAACACAATGCGCGGAGAGTCCAGCGTTAAACTGCACCTCCACCTGTTTTTCCAACGACGACAACAGCTGGTAAGAAGGAATGCCAGGAGTGGCCGGGATCGGCTGGTGGGATTTATGCGGCGCCATGGTGTTGAGGCGCCACGTTCAGGGGGCTTGGGCGCCCAGACGAAAACCCGCTGACAACGCTCGGTTGCTAGGGTAATAGAGAAGTTTTCTCCGACGGCTGTCTTAGTCGTCGCGAGTATATCTTGCACGACGGCCACGCACACATTCTACCTACCTGGAATGGATATGAGCAATCACTCGAAGAAGAATCAAGGAAACGCATGACATAGAACTAAAAAGCAATTGCGTTTAGACATAAAACAGATCTATTAAACTAGTTACAACTGTGAAACTTTCCCACTGCCTTTGAGGTTGAGGCTAATAGAAACCAGTGGGAGAAATCATTCATTCAGGGATTTATAAACAGAAAACGGATTTTTCAAGTTTAAGTAGAGAAATCATTCGGTAAGGACACATCCACCTTTAAAGGTGAACATGACTTTGAACTCATGCTAACAGGGGAAACTGACTAGAGACAGTGTTGTTAAATACATGAGATAAACAAAACAGAAAAGTAAAAAACATGTTGTGTTTAGTTAATTTCCTGTTACCTGTAGGTTTCGCAGGCTGCAACAGGGGAAAGAAAAATAACAACTTTTAAATGTCATAAAACCAGAAACCTCAGCAGAGGGACTTAGTGGCAAATATAATTGCAAAATTATCTAAAATTTTTAAAAAACTGGATTGCATTTTAGATTGACAGTGTTCCTTGAGAGCTCTCTTTCCCAGTGATATTTATCTTTATATTATGTATTTTTTAAAATTATAAACATTTTGTGCACTATACATTCAAAGAAGCAGTTAGGGCAAAGCCACTTCTGTATATCTCATTTTTTGTTTTAATTGAGAAGGGCTTTTTTTTTTCCCCTTGGGACATCCACCCTAAGGTTTATTCGGTATTTAAGAGCTCATCTGTAGCTATGGATATTAATCCAAACAACAACAAAAAAGCTACCAACCAAACCCTACTGCATCCCAAAAAAGGGGTACTTACCCCAGCCAACACGCAGGTAGCCTTTTTCTCTCTCCATACAGCTTCTATAAACACTTCTACTGCACTCATGTCCAAGGATTTCAAAGGTCTCTACAAATATTACAAAGCCTCAGAATTCCCCAAAGCAGCCGTTACACATTGTCCTGTTTTATTGGTGTGGATGATGAGGTACAGAAAGATTTACAAGACTTGCCAAATGTTACATAAGTGAGCCAACGGCAGAGCCAGGAACAGAAACCCAAAGTCCCAACTCGCAGGTCTGCGCTCTAAACTACTGGACAATTTTTCCATGTGCCCACAAGTTAATGCTGTGTTCTCCCACAGTTCCAACAAGCACCTATCACAACAGAATAAGCACTTCCTTATTGCCTACATAATGCCAATGGTCAGGCAGTTCCCATCACCAAAACCAATTAACCAGGGGCAGAAGAATTTGAATGGAGATCATTTACTAAATCAATCCCGAATACCAGCCTCTACCACCAGGCCAGCCTAATGTCAAGAATGATCAACTGTCTAGTGCAGAAAACATGGCCAAAGGACTCCAGCAGTTGCTGACTGTCTGCCGAGAACTGGTTGGTCAACAGATGCTGGCTCTCTTTATTTCCAGTTGCTCAATCACATTAAGAGACTATTAAAAACACATTCAGTACATCCTTAGTATTACTTTTTTATGTAACCAATTACTGTCGTCACCACAGGGATGTTACACAATTGTGAATGGGAGGGGAGCTGGTCTGCGTCACAGCAAGCGAAAGGGAAGGTGCTCACAAGATTCTTTATTAAAATGTGGCCCATGTTATGAGAGAGCCTGAGAACCCTTGTCTAGTGAAATTACCTTTAGCTATAAAAGAGGGTGTGCTTTGGTCAGGCTTATCTGCAGTTTATAGCAGCCCTTCCAGAGACACAAACGTAGCCAGTCTAGCTGGCTACAATCCACGTTTTCCATTAATTTGAAACAAGCAATGGTAGAAAAATCTGCCACTCACTGAGCATTTAACTAAGTCTTCTGGCAGAGAGAAATAGACTCTTGCAAAGAGTCTTGTAAATGGGCTTTTAGATGTCAAAGCTGACATTTTTCTTTGCGGGACCACGTATATTCTGGCCAAAAGACGGGAATTAATTATTTAAGACAAAAGGAACTGGCATTTCTGACAGACTCACATCCTAACCAGGTCCTGTTCTACCACCACTTTGACTATATAGGACTAGGATATCGTTAGGTTTAACGTTAGACTGTCAAAAAGTATTCCCGGAGGGTCCTAAAAATTAAAGCCAAGTGGAAAGATAAATTACTTGGCAGCTTCTAGATGGTCTGTACACCTAGATGTTATGCTACTTGATGTACCACACATCCTGATATGCCATTAATTTAATGTTGATATGTGGGGGGGGGGGAGCAGGAGACACAACAGGTGCAAAGGAAGGGATAATCAAATCACATCAATGTAGATATCTCCCTCCTGAATAGGCACCGATCCACTGAAGTGCATACCTATTAAGCAATCATTTATGCACATTTCACTTTAAGAGCATATTTAAGGATCACTGAAGTCATGGGAACTCATGCACACGTTCAAAGTCAAACATATTCTCAATTGGAGAAAAGAAGTTTAGATGTTATGTGATAGAGCAGGGAATGAAACCCATCGCTATATCTAGCGACAATAGTAAAGGGTTGTTTTATTTAATATGGGGCAGTATTGCAGAATCTGATACCTTTAATTCTGAAACGCTGCCTAAGATAGAGGAACACAAACATGCGGAAAAAAAACCCACATTCTAACTTAATGTTTTTAAATGGGTGAGACCAAATGTTTTGATTCAGTTTTTAACCGCCAGATTCTATTGTGTCTTTTTCCTTCTCCATGGCCCACCAAATCAGCTGGTTAACAAATTGTTTAGGAAATTGCTTCCTGTGGTGAATACAAAAAGCTGTTAACCTTTACTTTGTACAGCCATTGCAAGGGGGCACAAAGCTGCTTAGGAATTCAAGAAAAGGGGAGGAGGGGTTACTTGTTTTTAGCTATTTACCATTGCAAAGATTATCTGACAATTTAACATGGTGGCATAATCTGTAATGTAGGAACAACTACAAATAAGTTTTTAAAAAAAAACAAGAAAAAAATTGAGGTCTTAACATACCCTTCAAGTGTGATTGTATAAACCAAGTTAATTGAATATGAAACCGTAAGGATCTGCCTAACTCAACAAAACAAGGCTGTCCCTTCCACCCCTGAATCAACACATTGCCCCTGTACTACCATGTACTGAATGTTAAGCAGGAACACACAGTAATACCCAGTTCACAATGGGTCTAGTCAAAAAGGACCCAGTACAGACTGCAGACCTCATATTTAACACCGCTAAATAATTGTGAATTCTGGAGTTGATCAAAAGCAGAACTTGTTTCTGCATCTTTTATACTTGCAAATCTGTTGTTTCCCCAAACACAGTCCAGCACATTAGTGTGAGCAGTGGAAAACATTGGCTTTCATTTAACATTTTCAACTCCGCAGACTGAGAATGATGGTAATCAATGCACCCAGGCAAACGAAGCATGCCACAACATGCACAGATTACAAGCCTGTGCCCATGTGCCTAGAATCCAGAATATTTAGTCACCCCTATGAAATGCTTTTCTTATCCAGATTTTGAAACAGCCATATGTACAGAAGTGAATTCCGGCTCTTGTTTTAGAAAAATGTTGTGCAATCATTACAAGCACGATAAAAAGACAATGTTCAGCTGTGAAGCAACTTTCTGGAATGTTCTCTACATCTATGTTCTGTGTTGCCGACATATCTTTTAAAAATTCCTCTGTACTTTGGTGATTTTTCAGACTGTCTAAAGCCACTGCCAGACATGTGGCATCACATATGTTGTCATGGAAAAAAATGGCAGTCTGTAAAATATAGTGGAACCTTCTTAAAGTTGAAGTTGTTTTTCTTCAAACCACCCCTCAGCCACCACCCAAGTGTTTACTATCAAGTGGAATTTTACTACAAGCCATTTGCACTACATAGGTGTTGCTAACATCCAGTGTACAGAAAAGTATGCAAAGCAGAGAACAGGATGCAGCTGTATAATCTACCTCATGGAAACAGACAGATATTACACATACTAGAATTTCAACAAAATAAGCACTACATCAGTCCTGATTCACACTTCCTAGAAATCAACATGCCAGACTCTTTCAAGCTCCAAACGGACACTGGACTTTGTAAATCTCCGCTGGACGTTTGTATGAACGAAAAAATAAAGGACTTTGTGTTAAAAGAAATAAAGGAATAAAATGTCTAGCCCTAAAACCACAAATCAATCAAAAAACATTTCACCCTAACACAATTTACTAGTTGGAATTGTCTGAAATAATAATGATCTTCCTTTACAGGAGGGAAACTGCCAATAGACACGACAGAAATTTATGACAGCAAACAGCCAACTGCTATATAAAAATAAATTCATGGGATTCTTAATCCTAAACCATAATTTACTTAAAAGAAGAATAAGTAAACAGAGGACATAGTTTTAAACCATGAACCTAACCTAAGCTGTTAAGGGGGGAAGGGGGAATATCATTTGGTAGCCTTTTTAAAAATTGATTTCAGTAAGTAAGGAATCCGTAAAGCCCATGTTTATTGTATTATGAGCCATTTTATTTGTAAACCGAATGAAAGCCACATCACATGCGCCCGCGCGCACACACACTCCCCACAAAAAGAAAAAACTATTTCAAAAACAAACAAAACAACACATGGGTATGTAGAAAACCAGCTTCCATTCAAAGCCAGGTGTAAGTTCAGAATTCCATGTGCTAAGAGGGTGTTACAGAACCTAATTCAAACGCTCATCCAAACAGACTGTAACGCTTGCCTTTACAGAATTACAAGAACAACATTTTAAGAATGCAGAGCTCCTGACGTTTATTTCCCATAGGCTAAAGAAAAAAGTTTTATTTGCTACTTCTGTGCAGTATTATTAAACAAGAGACACCATAACCCTTAAAAAAGGGCACAATTTTGTCAAACATTTTCAACTATTACAAATCACTGAAGATTACTGTAACTGAGAAAAAAAAGAGGAATATCTATATTCTTCTTCTTCTTTGTACTCTTAGCAGTTTTGTATAGTTATTTTCACTCTTTCCTCTGCATAGACAATTTTGCTTCCAACAACAAACCAAGTCCTTCACACAGCAACATGGGAGACAAACACATTTTAAACATAAAACATTTTTAAAATAGAAAAGTTAGTCTGAGAAACCACAACAATAAAATAAAGTAAACTGATAGAGAGTGTCCCGGCAGGACCTCCAGCTACCTGTAACTTTTTTGAAATTGACTAGATTTTGAGCTTAGGTCCCTTTAAAACCACAACCATGTCAGTTAGCTGAGTAGCTATAGGTACATACTGTCCATCAAATGGCACTCAAGTGATTAAGCACTTATCTAATCAACTGTGTGTTGATTAGATAATAAAAACGGAAGGGGGTGGATGCAACAGCTGAAGTTTCCCTTCACAGTTTATGTGTTTTTGCCTGCCTTTGATTGAGAAAGCGGATTTTTTTCTGTTTTGTTTTTGAAGAAAATTGACTGACCAAAATGTTGACATACACCAGGACAGAGGGAAAGAAAAAAGCCTGTCACCAGGGAAAAAATCACTTAAGATGCCTGTAATACAGTCCCTATAGTTACATTCTCTGCAGAGTGAAGTCTGAGATAAATGGTCTTTGATTCAGTAACCAACTGCAATTTGGATTTGAGAAAATATAACCTTCTTAAACCTGACACTGGCTCTCTGTCTTCCAAATCAAATTATGCAGCTGCGGGGTTTCAAATCTGTATTGGAACAACAACAACAAAAATGAAATAAATAGAATAATTTGCACTTTGCTTGGTTGCCGTGAAGCAACGGATTTCTCCACTAGCCTGGCTGTGCAAATCTGATAAAAAGAAATCTTTAGTACTGTATTACTTCATTAGTCATTTATTTTGAGACCTGACTCAGTTCCCAAGAAGGCACATAATGTTCTTCCTGAAACCACTTCAGAATTAGAGACACAAAGCAGCTCCAAATAAACTTCAATTCAATCTTCGACATGCATCTGCCCAAATGTTACATTTGGGCCTCTATAGAAAAAAGTTCTCTCTCTCTCTCTCTTTTTTTAATTACAGTCTCACTATTTTTGGAACTCCATTTTTCTCTATGTACCTTTAAGTGTTTGTATCTCTAATTCAGATTCACAAAATTTCATTAAAAACAAGGCAATGTCAGGTATGTACTTTAAGATGTACCAGAATTTGAATTCAAAGATTCACAACTTTGTACAGTAATTTTCAGAATAGCTTTCAGCCTAACATTCAGTTTTTTCTTCTTTAAGAAAGGGGGGACAGCTATGAATTTCAAATTAACACCAGTTTAATCAAATTTGTCTGGATATACTTATCTTCTAATGTGGGCGTTATGCAAGAAGCCAGCAAATGTACCACACAAAGTCATAACAATCAAAATAGCTCCTTTTTAATGAAAAGTTGCAATGTACATTGTTGAACCAAATGCACAATGTGAATTATGAGTCACTGGGCTAAAATGAACCCAACGTACTTCTTGATTATCATCAGTTAGCTCATAGTTAAGACTGGCTGTTTCTCAAGGGGAGTCACAGAAATCAGGACTACATGTATTTTTCAGGGGCCACTCTGCAGTCTCCAGTTTATCCCCTCCCAGCAAGAGGAGCAGTGAAGGCTCACTCCCTCACCTGGGAAGTTACAGCTGCCATCAGAGAGTCAAACACCTGGGTGAGACGGAAGCTTTCAACCCTATAACTTATTGGTTTTTCAGGTGCCTACTAAAGATATGCACAAATGGCAAAAAGCATTTTTAAATGCCCATTTTTAAAATTTCCCACTACCAACAGGTATTGGGATCTCTCTCTTCTAGCAATCAGTCTCCTGGCTGATGTTTTCTTAATTTAGGTTGTTAGCTTGTAAGATACAGAGAACATAGAGCCTCCTTTTGGGGAAACTTATCCAATTGTTTAGATTACATACAATGCAGCCACACACTACAGTGGATGGGCACCTTATAAAAGAGTGTATAACAGCCAAAGGAATCCCAACGATGCTCATAGTGCATTAGAGCAGCTCCTCTGCCAAAGATCCCTTTCATTTATATTCAGAGGTCTCAGTCACCACGTTGCCGGCAACCTTATCTAAACCTGTAATTACAGCACCATCTACAGGCAGCCACTGGCATTTTGGCATAGTTAGATTCACAGTTTCATTCTAATCCAAGTACAATTAAACTAATTAGGGAACACTAAAAGGAGTATTTCAAAGACACTTGTGCTAGGGTTAACTAAACAGTACCACTACCATAAGAAAATAGAAGACAGAAAGGGATGCCCATCCTCCCATGTACAATAATAATTGGATAGGTGCATTAGGGATTTGCCTTCCTCTTAAGTACCAAGCATCACATACTGCCAGAAACAATGTATCAATCATCTTAGAAACCTAGTGTGGCAAATCTTATGTTCCTATTGTGCTTTACAGTTTTCCCAAGAAGCAAGGATAATGGTAGTCCAGCACTGGCCAGGGCTGCAGGGTCAGGGAAGACCTTAAATACATGCTACATTTAATTGAGAAATACTCACTTTCCTGGCAGTGTTTTCCATCCTGCATGGCACACCATATTGTGTGACTAATTACAGCATACAAAACGGTTTCAGCACAGACTGTTTTAGCACAGCTGTGAAGACTTCACTGAGGACCCATGCTCTAGCATTGGAATTTCCCCTTTCCTGTAGATCCACTTTCAGACTACAAGACTGTGTGTCAAAGGCAAGTGTAATCATAGCATACGGTACCTGACAACTGTATTTACAATCTACTGCCAACCCTGTCTGTTCCCAAATTGGCAGGAAGTACAACTTCTGAAGAGACCAACTCAGTGCAGCAGAAGAGCTACCTAACAAGCAGTGCTGAAAGGTTCCTAACAGTTCAAAAATAGAGAGAGAGCGGAGAAGCACAGTACATGTTGTGCAGCTAATATGAGGAGCATGTTTCTTAGCCACAGATGCGAACCTTTCTGCCCACTTAATATTCTTGTAACTTTCTAGTGGTTTTAGTTAGAATCCAAGTCACAACCAGTTTTTAAAATATGTTGAATAAAAAGCCACCCTCACATTTAAGTAGTAGGAGAAAGTGAACAGTATGGGTCAATATCCTGCTGCTCTGAGTACCCACCATACTGTTGCCAACAGACAGCAGAACTGGTGATGCCTGCCTGCATCCCTAAGAAGGATGGACTAAAGACAGTACTAACCAACAGCAGTGACATTTTAAAGAGGTATAGTAGTTTTATGGATGCGCAGTTTCAAAGTACGGTACAAGCCTAAAATAATAATTTGCCTACTTATTCAGGCGTTGTTTGGAAGTGGATCGTTGATTTTAATTTTTCCAAATTGCTTAAAAATAAAGGACTAGCATGGGCAAAGTTCCTTTAGACTCAACCCATTGTATCCACACGTTACAAGGATCCCAATTAACAGGCATATTCTTACATAACATTCAGCATGCGCATATCCAGCCTAGACACAACATCTTGGCTCAAGGAAGGAAGGCCACCTTTAATTTTAAAATCTAGAAGTCTAATGCCAGATTCTTAATGTTATTTCATAATGTCTGTTCCTTTAAGGGAGAGATTTATATGACACGAGACAAAACTCCAGTAACATCCATGGTCAATCTTTCCTCCAAAAAAAAAAGAGAGAGAGAATTGTATAGCTTTCATCAATGAGATGGGATTTAAAATCACCTGTGGAACCTCCTGATTCCCATTTTGTATTTCAATCAGTATGGAAAGGTTATAGAAGACACCTCACACACATGCAATACAATAAGCTATTTCCTGAACCTCCAATTTTCAGTTTCCTGCTCCCTGAGTGGGTGAGAGCCTGGTGAGGATGCTGCCATAAAATATATAAACATGTACACCACACCTGTTATTCCTGCCATTGGCAACTGTGGGGGTAGTTATGAACCCAGCATTACATTATGGCATCATGCTTAGCAAACACTACCTAAATATAAATACATAATAATAGGGAGTGTGATTTCAAAAGTTTTCACAAGTTAGGAATAACAACATTATAACAGACAGCCCCATCAGATTACAGAAGGTCATCTTTAAAAAGGTGTGAAAATATTTAAAATATCTGACTACCCACTGCTTGCTATTCTATTATTGCAATCTATTTTTACCATCTATTATGGTTAGTCTTCCTTGGTCACTTTTTCTTAAGAATAACTCTAGCTTATTTTAATTTCAATGCCCACAATCAAAATACAGCCTCAAAATGGAGCACAGCCAGCTCTTAGCGAAGTGTTAGTGTGGAACATGAACACGCATGCATATTTCTGGAAACCAGAAAAAGAGAGCTAAATCTAATTTACCAGAGGAACCATGTGTATCTCCAGTGCCTGATCTGGGTGAGATTTTCCAAAGCACTCAGCGTTGGCCTAACACTGCTCCCACTGAAATCCAGGATAAAGATTCCCAATGGAACTAATTAGGCCAACCCTGAGCACTAGTGAAAAGCCACTCGATGTGTGGAGATATACTTATTTATTATAAATCTCCTGACTTTATTACCTTTTGTTTGCAAATTCCATATCCATTTAGTTTTTCCTCCGGAATGAGTGTTTCCAGTTAGTTTTAAATTAAATATAAAAAGGCACTTAAAAAAAAAAGCTCAGTACCAGTAGTCTAGCATTCAGGAGCGACACTACAGCAAGCCAGAGTACTGCTAAGTGGAGGAATATATCTGTTTCAGACGGCCAAGAAGTTACTATATAAACAGGAAGAACCAAAATATTCGAAATGATGACCACCTAGACATTCTTTTAATACACATATTCCAGCAAAACATCTCATATACGTTGCATATGTTCAGATGTACAATTATAAAATGGCTGTTATAAAAGGTTTCAGAGTAGCAGCCGTGTTAGTCCGTATCCGCAAAAAGAACAGGAGTACTTGTGGCACCTTAGAGACTAACAAATTTATTTCAGCATAAGCTTTTGTAAGCTACAGCTCATTTCATCGGATGCATAGAATGGAACACACAGACAGGAGATATTTATACATACAGAGAACATGAAAAGGTGGAAGTATGCATACTAACAGGAAGAGTCTAATCAATTGAGATGAGCTATCATCAGCAGGAGAAAAAAAACTTTTGAAGTGATTATTGAAATGACTAGTCTCTAAGGTGCCACAAGTACTCCTGTTCTTGTTATGAAAGGGTACATTTGCCTGGGTGGCAACTATTCTCGCTGTGGTGGTTTCCGTGTGTAACCACCACAGATTGGGCTTTGTTAACCAATTTACTAACCTCAAACTCATTCTACCTGAGAAAGGGCAAGGACATGGAGAGCCAGCAGAAATCTCAGGAGTCAAAGCAAGCAACTCAGCAGAGAATTAGAGTGAAAATGAGCACCAGCCAGCTGGGATGAGTATTTAGTATGGTCATTAACTGAATCAACATCAGCAGAGAGCAGTGGCTCTTAAAATGAGAAATCCACAACGATAAGGAATCTCCTCAGGGCTACTTCAAAAGGCAGGACTAGTTCTGAAAACCCAGTGTTTGAGTTTGAAAAGGAGAGAGAAAATAGCAAGACATCTGGAGGAACTCTGTTGCTGCTTGACAGGCCACAGCCAGTCCCAGAGAATATACTCTACAGATTCCACAGGGTAAGGAGAGCACAAGGATAGGAAAGAGTTTAATACAAGATACTACAAGAAAGCTAATGATCACTAAACCCCCAATCTGAAAAGACTTACACATGTGCTTAACTTTAGGCACTGAAGTTAAGTATCTGCTTTAGTACTTGTAGAATTGTGGGCCTCACAAGTAGTTTGTTCTGTAATTTAGGGAATCCTAGCTCCCTATATGCTGGTTATATCAGAAATCCTACACTCAGCTACTATAATACTGTGCACCTATACTGCACCTTTAATCCAAGGATTTTGCGGTGATTTACAAACAATATGCATAAGAGATAACTGAAAGGCAAATAATACCCATTTCCCAGATGGGCAAATGGAGGCACACAGAAATTAAGTGATACAAAGTTTAGTGACAGACCCATAAAACCTACAAGCCCGGACTCCTCAGGCCTCTCCTCTAGCCACTACACTAGAGATCAGTGGTCTAGCTGAGGTGGCTTATAAGCATAAATTAATCTTATCCTACAATCATGAGGGAGATATGTAAGTGGTGAGTAACTGGCTGAGATGCAGACACAACTGAATATTTTGAAGTGTTTACAAGACAACGCAGGTTGGTATAAACTGGAACGCCGGATCCATAGTAAAAGTAGTTCCCTGTAAGTCAGAAGAGTCTGCACTGTTCAGTGGTGAACTTAAGACTCTAGAAAGACTGCAGGTTAACCACAAGGAGGAAAAGTAACTACCAATTAACCCAATGTTTTTCCATCACAGCAAACTGTAGCACCACTGTTAAGCAATCTGACAGGAGCCACCAGGCATTATGGTGGGGCAGCCCAAGTAATAGCTGTACACCTGAGACTTCTTTAAGCCCTGTGTACATAAATGGTTTAGTGTTGATACTGAATCCTATGCACCAGGGTGAACAATAATTCCTGTATACACTGAAATACAAGATTGTTGCAGGGCCAAGTCATGCTTCCTTTGGGAGGGCACGGAAATGCCATGAGTGTCAGCTCAGTTTTCTCCAAATCAGATACGGGACTTGGGGCAGGTGGGTAACGCAGCTTGGCTCCAATAAGCTATAGATGTTCCAAGAGCCCCAGAATTATCTCCACAGATCCTGGTAGCATCTTTAGAAGGATGGTATGTTCGCTGGGTCGACATTGCTGAATCTCCACCAGCAGCATGGTTCCTTCATGATGACTCTTCTTCCTGCCTACATCTGGGCCTCCCCCCATCTTCCTAGAAGAGTCAGGGGTTGACAGCAGAGCACATATATATCAAGCTGAGAAAGTATTAGAATTACCTGAAGTGGGGAGATCTCTGTAGGGAGGTGATGTTCTCCCCAGGCGAGCCCTCCCCTCCACTCACATGGAGATTGCAGAAGCTGCTCCTCCCTCAGGCTCAGGAGGTGGAGGGATAAGATTTTCATCCAAATTTGGTCAAGAAGAGCAGGTTTTGTCGTAATTTCCTTCCTCCATGGTAGGAAGTCCTGAGGGGATAATCTCACCACTGATCTCCACACAACACAAGGTGATTTTTATATTTACGCACCCAATCAGGTATACAGCAAAACCTCTCTCAGATGTCTTTGAAAAGTAACATACTGCAAATTTAGAGTCTAATTGGAAAAAAAGGGCATTTTCAGCTCTCTCTACTGCCAGCATTATGGGAGGACTCCAATACCTCAGGTGATGCTCAGGGACCTGGGTGTGCTCATGGACATGCACGTTTCATTGTTGGGTGGGAGAGGATGTTTCAAACATAAAAACATCTCTTTTTGAAACAGCAACTAGTTCAAAGAGTCAAGGCAATAATCGTTTACACTGGGACTGGAGTGGCAACCCACGTATCAGAAATCTTATCAATCGTATCAGAGAAGAGGTGGCATCGGCTATAGTTTTCACTATTGTCCTCAACTTCACTAACAGTATTCCTTTTAATTAAACTAGTTTATAAAACCAAAAATGAAATACAAGAAGAGCAGTTATAAAAACACTTCTCAGTTAGTTGAAGATGCTTTAATTCTGGCCTCTTAACAAGAGAGTTAAGTAGAGGGCCTGCATCATCCCAAGTCTGGATGGCCAAAAACAATTATTTCGATTGCAATTGCTGTTTAGACAAAAACATTGTTACTTATATGACAGACCAGATGAACTGCAATCAGTGCTTCAAGCTTTATAGAACCCCTCACTATTATTCTATGTCCCAGTAACCTAGAGAAAATAAATTATAGCTTTTTTCCTGCTAGTTTTTCCTGTTTCCCATTGATTTGAATAGGATCAAAGCAGGCATCTGCAGTTTAAAGCTGTTGTAGCTCCCCCAAGTGGCAGTCAGAAGTGCTCAAAACCCTGAAGGGTGAAGCTAACTCTCTTGGCGCCTGATTTTCAAAACAGACCAAACTGTTTTAAAAAGTCATTTTTGCAAAGCTGTACACCAGCGCTTCATAACATTCATGCATTCAATAGGTTTCAAATGATAACACATTACCTGCCCTCTTGTGTGGCTGCACCATCATCACTTGATTACTCTCTAGAGTTGAAATACAAGTACTACAGTGTTTTATACCACCTTGCACAACCCTGGTCAGAGCCTCTGGGAGCTATTATTTCATTATTTCTGCTCTAATCAAATGTCTGAACAACATTATACTTTCGGGGAAAAAACAAGGGAACTTTTAAATCAGGGACATTCCGTAATTCTGGATTAATAATAATTGTATAATCTTACTGCCAGTAAATTGTTCTTGCTTAATGTGATTTTAAGTAGTCCCTGCACTTTTTTGGATGCAGTGTCTGAAAAACAATTTCGATCACTGACTAAGGGCCCAACGGTGCAGGGGATTAGAGATTTATACATAGAATTCTGTAACTACTGGGGATGCTTTCAAAACATGTTTATGTGGTGTTTGTCATGACAACAACCACATTTACACACAGTCTGAATATATCAAAAATAGCCCGTAAGTTTTAGATGTAAATTCCTCAGAGCAGGGACTGTTATTTCCATAAAGCACTAACTGTTTATAGAACAATACAACTACAGACACTTTTCCATGTCATAATACATTTTTTAAAATCAATTATTTATTTTGGAGGGGGGCGGGGGGAGAAGAGGTACAATATCAGACACAAAATGAAGGATGAGATTTAAAAAAAATAAATTAAAAAGATGCATAGATTAGTTAGGTGCCCAGCTTATAGTATTTCAGCAGGAGTTGGGCACCTAACTCCTTCTAGCCAACATTGGCAAGCTCATCCCAAGTGTTATTCAATTAAATAAATTAAGGTAGCAACAGCCCCGCAACTTTTTATTCTCCCCAATTTTACACAGCTAAGTGTACAACAACACTTAGAGAAATTCTGAAACTTTACAGAAGTATTAAAGGAGTTTCCCCTTTAGGAACCTGAAACATCACTGCAGGGGGAAGGACCAGACCACCTATAAGATTTCTCTCAATCTTAATAGCGAATACCATGAACTAATCCCCAGGGCAAACGCTCTTTCCTAGACCAACTCACACACAAGACTTAAGTGACCCTTGTCATTAAAGCCCATTTTGTTATGTAGTAACACATTGATGTTCATGAATGATACAGTTCGATTTGTGACTGCTTACATTCATCTCTTTTCAGGGGATTATTATTTAACTGTCTGAGCTTAAATTTAGGATAAAGGTTCTTTCTTGGGAGCATATTTTTACTCTATTATACCTCACAACACATGAAAAAGCTTTTTAAAAGGTGTTCATAACAACTCAGAAATGCTCTCCATATAAACACAGACGTAGTTAGCTAGCACATTTAATAGTCTAGTAACTGCATTATAGATCATTGATATTAAATAAAGCTGCTATTACTTAATTCAAAGGATGTTAACACATGGGGTCTCACAGTTGCCTAATAGACAGGCATGTCCTGAATTCAAATGGATACACTAAGTACTAGTTAGTATCACAAGCCTTTGGAGAAAGTCCTAGGACTACAGCAGTTTCTACCTGTCACCTCTCAAATCTAACTTTCCTTTTCCCTGAAGGGCACACTTTACTTGCCCATTCCTGTCTGCACAGCTCTCCTTAAAAACATCCTTCCCTGACCTGTTCCTCTGTGCCTCTCTCTCCTTCTGTTGTGTGGACTTGTCTTAGATTGAGCTAGCATGTTATTTAGACTTCGGCCTTCTCTGTTGAGGATGCTGTGCCTTCCATCACTAATAACCCACTCCTTGCCAAGTCAAAAGGATTCTTCTCCCTTTTTATCATGTCTATACTGCAATCAAGGGGTGTGATTGTAGCTCATGAAGACATGCCTACCCAGAACCCTGAGTAACACCTGCCTTCTTTATCACTGAAAACTTTACCCTTCCTTTTTCCCATACTCACAACTTTGAGATCATCTGTGATTCTTCTTCCTATGTTTGCAGTCTCTCACTCAAATTGTTACGTATTCCAGTAACGTCTCACAAAAAGTCCACTTTTCTCTCACTAGTCCCACCAATAAGTAAGTCGTGGACAAGGGTTTTCATCTTTTGCCTCATTTACTGTAACTTTCCACTTTCCTGCCTTTTCAAAAAGCTGATGCTGAAGTCATCTTCCTTGGTCACTAAGTTACCCTTCTCCTAAAATCCCACCCTTCCACTTATCAAATCCAAGCTTGTTTTCCTCATCTTCTGGTCCCTATATAGACTCAGCCCCAATGACACTGAATCTAATCTCCTCCTACACCACCCATGTCTTCTATCCCCACCCCCTTCCTACATTCCTCCCAGTTCTCCTGCCTTGCTGCTTCCCTTGTCTTCCTTATGATCAATTTTATTCCCTCTCTTACACTCTCCACTGGCATTAGAAAAATCTGCCAGCCCCACCCTTTATTTCTCTGAATCCCTCCTCCCCAAGAATCCTCATTTTCTTCACCAACTAGCCCCCCTCATTCTCCTTCCCTTATCTTTATCTCTATGTAGTCTTGCATTTGTCTCGGCCACATTAGGATACAAGTTCTTCAGGATAAGGATTATGCCTTGCTTTGTAAAGCCGAGTGTAAAATTTACATCACTGTGCAGACTACAGCAATGGAAGGGGTTTTTCTTATCATTGTAGAAACTCCACCTCCCTGGGCAATAGTAGCTAGATCGACAGAAGCATTCTGAGCGCTACAGCTATGTTGACCTAAGTAAAAACAATGAGGAGTCCTTGTGGCACCTTAGAGACTAACAAATTTATTTGGGCATAAGCTTGTATAGCCCAGGCCTTAGTAAGAGTTAGAAATGGAATACACCTATAGGGTTATTTTGTCCCTTCCCTGCCTAATTAGGCCATTTCTCTATAATGCATCATCCTTTAGTGTTTTGTCCAACCTAGTTTGAAATATTTTGTAAGTATAGATAAATTTATTAGAGGATCTTAGAACACTGCAGAGCCAAATGGGTATTTATTCCTGTTTTATGGATGGGGAAACCAGAGATAAGGAGTTGAAGTGACTTCCCTAAGAGGACAAAAATGTAGTCACAGAGGCAGATACAAAACCCTGCTCTGTCTCTCAAGTCCCCTGCTCTAACCACTAAGCACATTTACCTCCTAGATTGAGCCAGTGGGGCTTCAACCCCCTTGGAAGATTACTGCAGGGTAATTTATCCTACTCTTTGGTATTTTTTCCTGCTATTTAACCTAAATCCCCCAAACATTTTTTAAAAAAGTAACTGTAATACCAAGACATGTCTGTGCCTAAATTAAGTGTGTGATCTTACTGCAACACTTTGTCCTTCCACTCCCCTTCATCCTCCTACTCCCTAAATATTTGTTGCCCTCATTCATGACTTTGCATCTAATATTACATCATACGATCGTCAGGGCAGGGACTACATCTTTGTTCTGGAAAAAAAAAACCCACAGCACTGCAAACAAATTGTTCTTTTTCCAGTTTCATCCCACTTCTCCTTGATACTATGCTTTGGATCTCGGTAATCATTTCCTCTGCCTCCTTGGTTTTTATACCCCTCAGATACTTGCTGTAATTCAAGAGCCTGTAAGGTATATTACAACTTTTAAAATCAAATATAAATAGAATTCAAAAACATTAAAAGCCAGAACATTCAGGACTCAAAGTAGAATTTGCAGATTGCGAGCAACATCCTTGTCTTTCTTCATTTTCCACTTAGGAATACCTTATTTTGATCCAACCCAACTGTATCTTTATGAAGTTTGCCAAAAGGAGGCAGTCTTGTTTTTCCCTGCGCCAAACAGCATTTCTTTGGCTCCTAGTCCATTATTACATTTATGGGGCAGTGTTCACACATGGTTCCAGGTAACCCTCTCGCTAATGCAACCTGATTAATCAATGAGGATGGGGTAAATAATGTTTTCAATCCTGTTTATAATACCAGTTTCCACGGTGACTAAGAAGTGTTTGAAATCAAGTTTAAGCATCTTTCCCAACCGCTTGTAGAGAAAGTTTTGGTTTAAATGACCTGTCCTAAAAAAAAAGGTTGATATTTGAGGAAGCAATATTAAAATGGAATCAATTCACTCATCTGGTGAAAAGAGACTCCCCAAATTGGCACCTTAAGGGCACTGTCTATGTCAGGGGTTGGCAACCTTTCAGAAGTGGTGTGCCCAGTCTTCATTTATTCACTCTGATTTAAGATTTGGTGTGATAGTAATACATTTTAAAGTTTTTAGAAGGTCTCTTTCGGTATGTCTATAATATATAACTAAACAATTGTTGTATGTAAAGTAAATAAGGTTTTAAAAATGTTTAAGAAGCTTCATTTAAAATTAAATTAAAATGCAGAGCCCCCCAGACCGGTGGCCAGGACCCAGGCAGTGTGAGTCCCACTGAAAATCAGCTTGTGTGCCGCCTTCAGCACAATGCCATAGGTTGCCTACCCCTAGTCTACACTGTGGAACTGAACATAGCAAAGCTCTGTTTGTTTATGATGGTCAATTTCACTCACAGACAGGGTCAATTAAATGGTGCATCAAAGGAGGAACCTTGAATATAGCACTGGAAATACGAACCAGAATTAACCATCTGGAGACATTACATATTATTTCTGAATTTACCCATCAAGGGCGCTTACAGCTCTTCAGATAAATAATATTCCTTTGTGGCACTGATATGCACATCTGAATATGCACTTAGCAGCAGGAAAATAGCAACTTCACAAGAATGAGAGAACGAGAGAAAAGCGAGGGCAAGAGTTTTCAATCATGTTTATTTTGGGTTATATATGATAACTGCACTGAGATATACGTTTACTTTTACAACCCAGGGACATTTTTAGGGAGGTGTCATTACACAGAAACCTCATTTTGTGACAACACTGTGCTTTCACAACTCGATTAAAAAACATCCTCCCTAGTGCACCATTATCATGGCTGCAGACCATATTCCAATTCATTGAAGAGCACTGCTGTAGGAAGTTGCAAAACAGTATTTCAGCAAAGGATACAGGGCTGCCTATAGTGAAAGTAGACCACTTCTCAATCAGTTGATCTAAAATTGTTTGAAAAAAGGTGAAATCTCAGATATGAGACAAAGAATATTAATCTAGATATAACTTTTTAAATGACTGGAATAAACAGGGTGGATGAAGAGTCAATTTAACTTAAAATTTCCAGATCAAAATGATATCTAAATATCACAGTTGTAACATAATTAGACAAAAGTTAGAAGATTCAAAGCAAAGACTTCTAACTCACTTTTTTGTGTGAGAGTGAGATTAAAACAAATTCTGCAACTACTTTGATTTTGCTGGAGGCACCCAGGGTAGATCTGATATGCATATACTGTGAAAATTGAAACACATTTCCCCCTCTCCCTCAATCACCTGCTTAAGGTTTGATTTAATACGGTCCTTTCACCTGGCTCTTTCAGAATTTAACGGCACCAGCAGACTCTGCCTATTCTCCAAGAGTACAAGCGGCACATCAGAACAGTTTAAGCAGATTCATTTATTTATTACATTCCATTCCCCCCCCCAACAAAAAAAGTAACCCCAGCCAGCAGATCCTAAACCAAAAAAATCCTAGCACAACCTGCGAACACTGCCTTCCCTATCCTTGCATAACTGCATCTATAGAGATAACAGTGTTTTGTAAAAACAATTTGAAATCCTTGGTTAGGAGCAGAGCATAAGACAGAGCTACCTCCCAAGGTTAAGGATCACGACAGTTACACAGATACTCCACTCTCATACACCTTCCATACACAGGAGGCTTCTCCTGTGGTACTTACCCGGGGTTCTTTAGCCACAGCACAAATAACCCACCCGTTCTCCAGGTTCTTCCTGATCCCACATCCCATCACGTTCCTTCGCCCCCTTTCCGCCAGGCTTCCTCAATTACCTTCCTCCAATGTTACTATTACCACCTGGCTCTTACACAGCGCTTTCAATAAATATACCCAGTGCAATATGTACAGCATTTCCGTTTGCAGCTCTCCCTGACCTCCTAGCTCAGGGTCTCTGTGTTGCTGGTTATCCGGGGCGGGGGGATTATATCCCCCGCGTCACGCTCCTCTCGGCAGAAATATTAAAATTGACACGGTCTCATTGTATAAACCTTCCCTGTTGCAGGGGGTGTAATTCATCTTCCCCCCAAACACCCACACTCCCCAAAATGTTCCCTTGGGGGATGTAATTCTTCTCCCCTTTAACATACATCCATGCAGAAGTCATACAAGGTGAGGGGGGCGGTCTGCGATGGTAAGGGGTAAGAAGGTGGGTTTGGGGGACACAGGAAGGGAGAAGCAGGGAGCTGTTCTGGGGGAAAGGAGAGACATGGGGTCCAGTGGGGGGGGGAGAGACTGTACCCAAAGTTGCCCATGAAGCTACCCCTGGGGGGGGCTGCTTCTGACTAGGGGGGCTGCGTCTGACTATGGGGGGGTTGGCTCTGGGGGGGCGGGGGCTGCCCCTAAGGCGGACAATGGGAGGGGGGAATCGCCCCCACTTTAAGCCGCGGTCCCGACATCTACCCCGGGGGCGCCGGTACCTGCCGCGCCGCCGCCTCCTCTGGCTCCTGCGGCCGCCGGGCTGCCGGGCTAGGACTGACACCAAGCGCCCAGCCGCAGCCGGCCCTGAGACCCCCGCCTGCCCCCGCTAGTCCCCGCCCCTCAGAGAGCCTATTGGCCGCCGAACCTGCCCGTCTATGTCATAGGCAGTCGAGGCGCTTCTTCGTTGGCTATCGCTCCTCCCGCATGTAAATAAGGCGGCTTCTTCTCAGCCCCGTTGCCTGGAGCAGTCCGCAGCCTCGAGCTCTCTTTGCAAGAGAGGGGCAGCGCCGGAGCCGGACAAACTGAGTGCAACCCTCCCCCCCAAATTGTCAGTGGAACTGCCCGCAGCCCTTACCCGTACAACCTCCCCCAAATCCTCAGTGCAACCGCCCGCAGCCCCCACCCGTGCAACCTCCCGAATCCTCACCGCAACCCACCGCAGCCCCCGTGTAACCCCCCAAACCCTCACAGCAACCGTCCGCAGCCCCCTTTTAGCCCCCTAAATCCTCACTGCAACCTCCTGCAGCCTCCATGCAAACCCCCAGTCCTGACTGCAACCGTCCGCAGCCCCCGTGCAACCCTCCAAGCCGTCAGTGCAACCCCCCAATTCCTCAGGGTATCCCCCCAAGACCTCGTACAACCCCCAAACTGTCAGTGCAACCCCCAAATCCTCAGGGAAGCCCCCCCAAGACCACGCGCAACCCCAAAACTGTCAGTGCAACCTTCCAGCCCCCGTGCAAACCTCCCCAAATCATCAGTGCAAGTCCAACCCGCCCCCCAGACCCGGTGCCTTCCACCAAACAGTCAGTGCAACCCCCAAACGGTCAGTGCAACCTCCCCCCCGGCCCCGCCCAGTGCAACCCATAACCCCAAACCCACACATCAACCCATGCCGATGATGCTGCGTGGTACAACGGAAAAACCCAAACCCATCTCAAACGCGGCGCTATAACAAACATGAAACCTATACGAAAGCAACGATACGGAACTCTGTGGTAATCAAGCAACCCACAACGGTTCAGGGCAAAGATAAGACCTTAGTGGGAATGTAGACTGGAAGATTAGCACAACTTTCATTGCCTGACTGTAGCAGGAGTGTAACCTATTATAATATTCAGAGTCCCCAAAATAATGTCAAGTACATATCCACTGCTTAAAGTCTGGCGTTTTTAAATCTCGGCATTATTACTTGTAACACCTCAAATTACTGCAACTGGAAGATTGGAGAAGTTATTTTGTATCCCTTTTTCAGCATGACAGCACTTGGTACATAGTTTCACTGTTTCCACTGTATAGTCAGTTTCGCCTGGGGTTTGTTTGGGTGCTTGATGCAGCAACAGTAGAAAGAAACACATGTTACTACGGTTCATGATCATGAAATTGTAAGGCCACACAAGGGGGCAGGGGAACCAGCAGCAGGTATAGAACCTGGGGTTGCTTGATAATTATTTATTTTCTATTTGCTAGATGAAGTGGCCCTGTTCCTTTAAGCAATTTCTTTTCACCAAGCAAAACCAAGCAACAGACTTGTGGCTTCCATTCCCCTGCTTTTCTCTTCCCTCCATTTTTACCTACAAACACAGAGACTGCTGCATTTTGCTACCATTATTTGGGGAAGTGGGTGGTTGGGTAAACTACTCTATACCTAGATCCGCTGGCCCAGATTTCTGGTTTTCAGGAGGGCTGAGGACACAGCAGCTCCCCCGTGGTGACACCTTCTGGCCAGGTTTTCAAAGGAGTTCAGCACTCAGGGGCTGAGCCAGTATGAAAAATTGGGCCACTTGTTTGAGCTGTGGCCACTGTTGCAGCAACAGCTATGAAATGGCTGCTTTGTGACCAGGGTGGAAGGAAGGAAGGGGAGGGAAAAGGGTCCTACCTAACTCTCCTTTATTAACACAAAGATGGTGAACAAGGGGCCCAATTTAAGGTCTGCAGGATCCTGTCAGTGTATTCCCCACCCCTCTTAAAGCAAAAACTCTATCCTCAGCCCACCTCTTTGTGTATGTCTGGATATTGCAGCACTTATGGCATGTTATAAACACAGTGTAGAAACACAGCAATAATGGAGGGGGAGAATGGAGTTAAACACTAACTGCACTCTTCATATCCCTTGTTATTGTGGGTTTAATATTAGACTAGCAGCACCGTTAGCTGGACATATGTTTTTCCTTGACTTTTAAAAAATAGTGAATAGAGAAATAAATCCTTTGTGACTATCTGAAAGTTAATGATAGAAAGGAATGATTTCAGAGCAGATATGGACTATTGCAATAATCAGAATATCTATTGTTTGGTTTAAAAAAGAAGTTTGTTAATTGAAAATGCTAATCTGGGCTGGAGAACCACCTTAGATTAGAAAAAAAATCAAGTTTTTTTTAAACTATCTTTTTCAGTACTAGCAGCAAAGAGTCCTGTGGCATCTTATAGACTAACAGACATATTGGAGCATGAGCTTTCTTGGGTGAATACCCACTTTGTCGAATGCATCACCCACGAAAACTCATGCTCCAATATGTCTATTAGTCTATAAGGTGCCACAGGGCTCTTTGCTGCTTTTACAGATCCAGACTAACACCGCTACCCCTCTGACAGTTTTTCAGTACTGTTGAACCTGGTTTACCTTTTTGTATCACTCAGCCTGGACAAGGAAACTACCCTAGCCACTTGTATTTCTAGTCAGTTTCACTTTCAGGTTTTCTTGCAGTAGCACAAGTGCTGCAGTGTTTAGGTTGGACACACTGCAAAAGGGACCTAGATAAGAAATATTTAGTGAAGACACTATGGCCATTGTTTTAGCAGGACTCAGAGTCAGCACCCACAGCTAGAGTCAGATTTTCAAGACAGCTCAGCTCTCACTAGGGCACCAAATTAGGTAGCCAAATTTTCAATCAAGCCTTTGCCCCCAGTAGGCTGAACTCTTAAAAATCTGACCTCCAGTTGTGGGTGGTAAGTATTTCAAAATTGGACCCTAATGTCTTTTGAAAATGTGTCTCTATTTGACTGACAATCAGTACCCAGAGGCTGTAACCAGGATCAGATTCAGGACCCCATTGTCCTGAATGCTGTATAAATATGAAATAAGGCATTTCTGTTCATTTTAGGAATGCTGGTTCTCACAAATCTGCATTTTGACCCGGTTATTTCCCTGTATGACTACAATAGCTGACCAAAGAATGTGCTTAGTTGTCAATGGATTTATAATGTTTAACAAAGTCTTCCTTAGAGCTTCTATTCTTTGATACAATGTTGAAGAATGTTAGGTTTTTGCATTTTGAATTAGACACTGCCAGCACACGTTGGAAATAAGGAATTTAACTTGAAGCTGAATGTTCAGATAGCTAGCTCACTGTAACAAGGACTCACTCACTTTAACAGCATTTCCCTTCTTTAAAATATAGTGGGGAAAATATGGATCTTACTAAATGTCACTGATAGTAAAGAAATTAAATATAGGAGAGAAGAAAGTTTACCATCATGATTTTTGTTCTGAATTTAAACATTTTCTAGAAGATTGAAAGATACATTCTTTCCCCGTCCATATCCCAAACAGTTTTAGTTTTCCATTTAACAAGCAATTGTGTGTTTCTAATACAAAAAACCAACTAAGCAAAAAAAAAAGCAAACTGATCACTTTACTGATCACTTTACTGTTATTTTTGTTCAGAAAAAATGCATAATTCTAAGAGTCCTCAACTTTTTATCCTAGACACCAGCAGGGGGAGATCACACATTGGTTTTGTGTTGTCCCACAAAAATGGTTGCTTTTTTATAATCTCTTGGCGAGAGGGTGATGGAATTTTCTTTCAAAAAGATCTTTAGAATCCAGATGACATTCCATACCAGATTCTAGGTACTTTAAAGACAGATCAGTGTCCATTTTACTCCTAATTCTCCCCCCCTCTTTATTTTATAGTAGAATTAAAAAAGGAGATTACAGTTTAAAAAACACATTAAAATAACAGTGAGACTGACGTAAACTCCCAAAAGCCAGGAAATTCACAGTTAAGGCAGCCACTCTGTCCTCGATTCACCCTATTTGTGCCAGCGTATTGCAGCACATACGTTATGTAAGATCACAATGTTCCGAGCCCTCTGCAATGCTTATGTTAAAGTGGTTGACTTTAGAGCAAAATAGAAGCCTCAGATTGCTTGTTTTTCTCTCAGGCTTTCATAAGTGAATTTGGAGCAGATGAGTAAGTGAAGCCTTAAGAGCAGCAATTTCAGCTAGGTATATAGCTGACAGGCTTCCCTGTAGAGATCTACCAATGCACCATTCCCTTGACCAATAGTAATGCTCACCACTCCAGTCTTGGGGTCACATAAAGCTCTAGCAGTGGGCCCTCCTGCTATGTTAACCACATTTTTCAGTCCTGCCCATCCCCCTCTCCCCAGCTCTCCTAGTGCACTGAGTCATGACCAGCAGCAGCCTTTGCTACTCCCCTCCTGAGCCCAGACAACACATTCGACTCCCAAGCACCTCAATCCTAACACAAATACCTTGTTATTTTAGTGCTGGGCCTCTCTTGAGCAGACATTGCCAATTGTGTAAGCCTCTATTTCCTGGCTTTGGCTGTTTAGGATATAACCTTAATACCATTTAAAACTTACTGTAGCTTTTAGTATTTGCTATGTAAAAGTTATTTAATATTAACCACAGAAAAACATGGGATAAGAATGTACGTTGGATATTTGTATGGGAGCACATCTAATATAGCTTGTAAGTTTCATATAGATACAGGGGCGTGTTATCTATGTATACTTAGATGCTATGGCAGTAGATGGCTGGGGGGGGGGGGTGGAATAAGGTAGTTCTAGCCATGGCATAGCATTATTTATTATTACTAAGGATGCTATGCCATGGCTAGAACTACATTATTTCCCCCTCCCCCCTAGCCATCTATTACTAAGGATGCTGTTCAGAGCGTTTTAGAGATGGTGTGTAGGAGGTGTGGTGGTTCTTTGCACTGAGTAGAGCAATATCTGCAGTAACACAAGTTACCACCTCATCCTCCATTTGATGTCAGTACCCTTACTGGCTCAGGTCATAGCTACACCACTTCCATTGTGAGTGGCCTTTGCAGTTCATCAGCTTGTGTGCTCAAGTTATCCATCATCCCAGTGTACATCGAGAGCCTGGGGCTGGGAATCTGGAGCAGTGGGAGGAAGGGAAAGAACCTCTATCACTGAAAGCTGCTTCCTCTGCTGGTCTAACAGAGTCTAACTTTGTTAACCTTACTTGCCAGTTTGGCACAACTTTCAGCCCCTACCAGCTGGCCCATGAGGTGTCTAAGCTGACTGGTACAATGTATAACAAGAAATTATGTACAGTATGTTGTGTCTAGAAAGAATGCAGCCAGGACCTGCTCCCTTATCGTTAGTCTAGGCCAGTGGTTTTCAAACTAGGGCCACCGCTTGTTCAGGGAAAGCCCTTGGCGGGCCGGGCCAGTTTGTTTACCTGCCGTGCCTGCAGGTTAGGCCAATCGCGGCTCCCACTGGCCATGGTTCACCACTCCAGGCCAATGGGGGCTTCAGGAAGGGTGGCCAGCATGTCCCTCAGCCAGGACCTCTTCCTGCAGCTCCCATTGGCCTGTCCACAGTTGGCCAAACATGTGGACGTGGCTGGTAAACAAACCAGCCCGACCTGCCACGGGCTTTCCCTGAACAAGCGGCAGACCGGCTTTGAGAACCACTGCTCTAGGCCCCATTAGTAACCTCAGACTCTAAACTAGTAATATATACTCTGTATGCCACGCAGATACACATCTGGACAATACATTGCACACACAGCCCGTGTTAAGGAGCGACTCCGATTATACGCTGCCCATCTCTGTGCTATGGCACCTTCAGGGCTCCGGCAAAGTTCTCTGAAATATAGGACCAACTCAGGTGAAACATGCACAAAGATCAACCAAAGGCATCAGGCAAGTGTGTAAGGAGAGAGAGGAGTAACAACGGCCACCCCGCTCCACACCCATCCTAAATCCACGCAAGCCCTGAATGTGAATATCAAGTGGTCAAGGCTCTGTTAAACAAAGGGGGCAGGAAGGGGAGAGGAACACAGCTAATCAGCATCAGAGACAGCAACGCCCCAAGAAAGTCTCTGTGGAAATTAGTTCTGTCCCCAGCAGCATTAAAACTTCCTGCTCCAAAGCCACTAGATAGGGGTCTGGGCCCAGGTGCAAGGAGGGGGATTATATCAGCTCAGAAATGAGGTGGGAAGGAGAAGCCTGGGTAATAATGCAGAAAGGCTGGCCTTTTCATGGGGATTCTCCCAGTCTTCCATTGTTCCACCAAAGTCTGCAGGGAAATGCTATAGATCTCAGGCAATGGCTTTGTTAGGTGAAACTGTCTCCCCTCCATCCCTTAGACAGCGTGGGAGAGATTGTCAGAAGAGCTCAACACATTGGATGCTGAGCTGCCTGGAAAATCTGGTACCTATAGTGAACGCTTAACACCAGCCCTATGAGGTGGGGTGGGAAATTCCACAAACTTCACCTCTCAAAGAGTTTTCCTGCAGGAGCATGTGGTGCAGCCAGGATGGACCTGCATGCTAACAGCTCGATATCACCCTCTACCATGAACTACAGCATCACCTCTAGAGAAAATCTCTGTTCTTCCCAAGCTATGACATCATAAATAATCTCTCAATACTTTGCTACCACAGGGACTGGCTGTTCTGCCTAAACGGGACAGCTGGGTTTGACATACTACCTGATTGCATGAGGCAGAGCTGTCTAGGTTGACTCCAAGCTCATTACCTTGGCTCCAGTGGAGCGGGGGTGGGGGGGTGGGGGGGCTGGGAGAGGCCCTTGAGGACAAGCTCAGGGTTAGACAGATCAGTTTGTTGCAAGAATTAATATAGCAGAACCAACCCCCATTTATAAGACCTCTATCTCCCTTTTGACATAGATAGGATCCTGTCGCTTTTTAGTCTTTGTGGCATTGAGAATCTCAGCAGCATCTGATATGATGTGAGAGTGGAGGTGAAAGCGATATTTTTATTCATCTGTGTCTCATTCTAAAAATAGACTGTATTATCTGCCTTAACCACTTGAGATGGAGAAGAAAAAGAAGTCCCTGCTATGCTGCTTTAAATCTAAAAGCCACATCAGCAAATCCCTCCAGCACATTTTAGATTAAAAACAAATAGGCTTCCTTTTGGTTTTCCCCTCACCCTGCACTGTTAAGTTGGTAAGTTTTGAGTCATGTTTACCAGGCAAGGTTTCCGTTCCTCATTATTCGCTTGCTGGGAGGGAAGGGGAAAAGGAACCCCCAAAAATGCCTTGAATTTGATTGACGACACTGTCAGGGAGGTTCAGCTCTTTGCACTGGTGCCTCGGAAGGTGTCTGCTTTGAGCCCCAAAACAAGAACCATGTTAAAACAGCAAAGTAAGGAAGCTGGTGTTCTGATCATCCAGTTTGGAAGTGCCAAATAACTGGGAATTTGGCAGCCAGTTCTCATTGCAACCCATGACGTTTGCATTGTTACATATTTGAGAAGCTGCGTTGCAAATGAGCTGTCCTGTTTCTGGAGGTGCCATCCACTTCCCATGTAAGGATATGCCAGGTGCCTTTTGAACTTAGATCTAGAATTGGATTGCTGTCTGCTGGTAGAGTAGGTGGCTATTGCACAGCCTGTATGAGCGGTTGCCTCATTCACACACACCGATCCCCTTTCCACCTTCCTTTTTCTGACATTTTCTAAGTATATTTGTTTCAAGGCTGCCACTGCACCGTGCCGAGTTTCAACCTGAAGTGGGGGGAAGTGATCTGGTAGCACAAGAATCCTTGAGATGTGGAGGTCAACCGCAGTTGTGGCTGTTCGCACTGAACAGCAGCACCACTGCCTACCATTGCTAGAGTGAACCTGGGTGTGTCTCAGCAGGACTACACAGTACTTACTGCTAGATTGGTCTCCGTATTACATCAGAGCCTGCCTACCGCGAAGCACATTCTGTACTAGCTGTCAGCCACGGGCAAGGCTGCACCAGTGATGACAAGGGTGTTATCCTTGTCTATCCAAGCACTTCAACCATTTTCAATGCCATGTCAAGACCACCTGTTTGGAGCAGCTCCTCTTGAGACTACCTAAAATGGTGCGGCCCCATTCATGCTAATACTTAGCTGTTGTCAGTGAGGGTACAGAATATGCTAACTTAGACAAAGCTTAAAAGTACAAGCGGTACAAGAGCTGGTGCTTCATCCTGCAGTCTATCTGCTTCCAAGATTTCTCCCC
This sequence comes from Chelonoidis abingdonii, assembly GCF_003597395.2. Lineage (NCBI taxonomy): Eukaryota > Metazoa > Chordata > Testudines > Testudinidae > Chelonoidis > Chelonoidis abingdonii. The sequence continues at coordinate 20,366,991 of NC_133772.1, forward strand.
TCTCTATCCCCCTGCCTCTCTCTCTCTCTCTCTCGTGGGCCTGATTTCAATGGGAGTTTGAGGGTATAAGCAGTGCAGGATCAAGGTATTTAATATCTGATGGCAATGGCTTGATTCATGGTAAGAAACACTTGTAGTCTCATGGCATGAAAGCGCTGAGCAACATAAGCTCAGGTGCCAAGAGTGTCCCTGCAGCCCCCTCCCAAAAATCTCCACTGGCACCAGTGTCAATAAGTATCTGTGTGCACTGCCCTCTGCTGGCTCGGATCACAGCTGCTCAATTGGGTCAGGCATGAGGGTACGACCAGCAAACCGATATTTTCCTTTGAGTTCAAGCGGCAACAGCCTGTGTTTTTGAAGCAAGAGGCCAGAGTTCTATTTCCGTTCACAGGCGGAAGCTGTACTCCACGAGGCAGTGACGACTGTGAACGCCTAGCTACCTACGGACTGGGTACAACATTCTCATTTCTTTTTGCCGATTCACATTTCTGGTGATGAAATTTCAGGTGTGAGAAGTGGCCATTAACTCCGGTCCCCATGTGGAGGGCACTCAGACTCAGTTGATCCTTGTTATCTGAATGTTCCATAGATTCCTTAGTGCAGCTTTTAGGTCCCCAAATAAATAACATGACCTAGCTCGCAGCTGGGAAAATGAGGTGTGAGCTGCGACCATTTACAGGAGGGTCCTGCTCCCGCTGACTTCAGTGAACACAGGATAAAGATTTTCAAAGGTGTTCTGGATCCATAAACTACTGGTTTAGGATCCTGTCTATTTCTACCACAAAGAAATCCGCTAAATCTAGAATCAAAAGGCTATTTTGCCTTTCCCCTAGCGCTTTCCATCAGAGGCTCTCAGTGCAATGCAATGGACACACACTCTCCCTGTGAGGTAGGCCTCACTGTACTCAATGGGAAACCGAGGCACAAACTAGTCAAGAGACTTGGTCAGGATTATACAGAGTCGCTAAAAGAACTAGGAGGCTGATCTCACTTGTATTTTTTACTCACTAGAAAGCGCTTCCTCTCTAACAACTTCCACCAGATGAAAGGGCAAAATATTTTCCTAGATGATCTTGCTCTATTTTAAAAATGGGCTTGTAAAAAATTTACAAGTCTGTAAATTAATTGCCAGTTGGCAGCCTGGGAGAGCAGGCAGGGTACAAGTCTATTTCTATGCATTAAATAGTATGAATGGCTTTTTAAGATCATGTCATCCCCCTCGCAGATAAAAGCAGAAGTAACTGACAGCAGGATGTTGCTGAGCCTGGAGCAGGGAAGTATAAATAAAGTCCGGCTTCTGAGTCCTGGCCTGAGGCCATTTGTAACACAAAGTACATTCCGGCCTGAGCGTAACAAACTGTACCAACCTCCTCCCGGGTCATGACTTGGGAACTGGAGGGGAGGGAGAAGAGGGGTGGGGGGAAAGGTTTCCTGCTGATAGCTGCAGTGAGACGATAGCGCAGCACCCTATATTGTACAGCAGCAGTAGGACACAGCGAGTTGGCTGGCTATTCACAGCACCCCGCGTTAGAGCTCTTCAGGCAGCTGGGAAAACTCCTTTCCACAGACGTCTCGCCTGCTTCCCGCTCCCCAGTTCAGTTTTGGTCAGTAGGCTTGGCCACATCAGGGTCTGCCGTGGCAAGATGCAGATAGTGGGGCTGGCATGGTTGTGGTGCGGTACTGGCTAGTGCAGTGGGATAAGGCAAAAAGATTCCTGGACCATGATGGGTGGTTCAACATCCTAACCACGCTTTTCCGAGCTACCCACATCCCAGCCACTTGCTGCCAACTTCGCCCCCTGGCTCACGTGGCTTGCAATTTAGGCCCTGGAAAGGCAGGTACCTAGAAGTTAAATAGGACGAGTCACGTGACTAACATTAAACACATGCTTCAGTGTTTCCAGGCTAGGGCCAGGTCCTGCAAACTCACTACACTTGTTGGCTTCAAGAGGAGTGGAGTGGGCTAAAGACCCTGCCGAATCGGGCATGCACAGTACTGTGTAGGCAAGGATCTCAAAGCATTTTACATTCATTCACGAAGCCACATGGGGCTGGTGCTCAGCTGCCCATTTTACAAATTGTTGAACCAGAACAATTAACCCTACCTCACGTGAAGAGGGTGCACACGGTACCAGTCGCAGATAGGTATTTACCAAAACAAGTGTGAAAAACAATGCCAAGTTTTGGGGTTTTTTTAAACCAAAACAGGGAATTCACAGCTGAGAATGAATCCACTGGTCAGCTGCACACCACCAGTGAGGTTATCTTCCTGTAACTAGCTGTTGGTGGGTTCCTTTGAAGTTGGTTTCTAACTTAACAGCCTCTTTAGTCACACATTCAGCATTGGTCTCCCAGCATCTCTATAGTTTGAGTCAGAGTTTTTCTATCCAATCCTATCTAAGAGACAGAACTTGGAGAATAAATATGATTTTCCAAATACATCCAGCTGCACTCTGGAGTCAACAGAGCTTCTGAGAAGGAGTTTGGCCTTATGAGGAAGGCACTGGGTTTCGACTTAGGAGATATGGATTTAATTCCAGTCTCTGCCACTGACTCTTTGTGTGACCTTGGGCAAGTCCTGTGAGATCAGGTTTTCAGAAGCATTCAGGGCACATTTTCAAGTGCTCAGTGTCCAATGTGCAGAGCTTATTTGAAAATCTGGTCCCTAACCTCTCTAGTGCCTCAGTTTCCCCATCTGTAAAATGGTGGAAATGCTTTCTTTCTCTGTCATGTCTATTTAGATTGTAAATGGGGCTGGGCCCTGGGGAACAGCTGGCTGGGCAGCTCCAGCCCCATAAATTATGTCTAAGTTTCTGCAGAACTGAAACCCCATTTCTGTGCAGCAACAGTTAGGGTGGGAAGGGGGGGGTCTCTGGGTTCCTGCAGAGGGGCAGGCCCCCCAGCCCAAATGCTTGAGCAGGGGCAAGGAGGCAATTAACCCTCACACTGCCACACAGAACAGACTGAGCTGTGGCATAGGAACAGTCTCCTAAGTGTATGGACAGCACCTACCTGGGCCCTGATCTCCGCTGGGACTTCAAGGTGTTCTGTAAGCTTGGTAGAATTTCCCCATCAAGACACCTGGGTTATTGCCATGACCAAGGTTGCTAACACAGCCATGGGTCTGGCCCAGACTTCTCAGAGCACCCTGACAGACTCACCGCCACACACTACATCCATGGACTGCGTCCGCTCCTGTCAGCCGAGCCACACTCTGGCTGCACTCAGAGCCTTTCATTATTGTGAGCAGGCTGGGTCATTCTGTGACATTTTACACAGCAGCACTGGGGGCATTAGAACAACATTCGGATGGCCAGAGAAGCTAGCTAGCCCAGGTCAAGGGCTAAGGGCCAAATCCCCACATTCAAGCATGCTGGGAAATGACACAGGGCAATGTGAAAGAAGCACAGATCTTTATGTGATCTGGGGTCCTTGGGAAGCATTTACATTCGACTGACTAATATTTTGAGTGTGTAGCAGATATACGTTCCCCGTGAGACGATTACGTACTTGTATGTCATATCATACCGGGTCTCATGTCATTTGGCTGGCTAGCCTCGTAGGAGAGGCAGGGGGGAAAGCTATGCTAATATGTACTCAGTGTACAGATGACCCCGGTTAATCTCTTATGAAACTGGCCATTCATTTTTGAGCTACTTCTTCAGGCCCCCCCCAACCCACGGTGTCAGAGGTGCCCCCGCTAACCCGCCCACTCACTCCTCCTCCCCTGCTCTCCCTATCCCTTTGGAGCCAAGGAGGGGGGTGGGCAGGGGAGGGCTGCCGAGCTGCAAACCAGCCCTCCGTGCAAGATGAGAACACAAACAAGAGTGAGAAGCTGATGTGAGCTGGGCGAGGTGCCAGTGCAGCAGAGCTGGGACACAATGTACCGAGCTGCGAGGCAAGCGCAGGGAACAGCCTGACTCAGCAGCTGGGGAAGTGGGTGTGCTCTGTCTCTAGATAAACCACTCCTGCAGGCTTGCGGTCAGCCACAAACCTGACAGAGAGAGAGGCTGAGGGCTTCCGAGCAGAGCGTTTGGGGCTGCACTGAAAAGCCAAATCCATCTCTCAGGGCTATCTGTCCAGCACAGCCCTCTGCACCGTCGCAGGAGCCTGCTGGTCTTGTGGAAATGGGACTAGGCGCAAGGTGCACACAACATTCAGGACTCCTGGGTTCTGTATGCCCAGCTCCAGCACCTCGCCGGGCCTCAGTTCCTCCTCCAAAATCAGAGGGAAAATCTGGCAAACAAACAGTACAAGATCCCCACCCCTAATCCTTGTCCTTGGCCATGCATGGTGGTTTGCCAGCATTTTGTTCAACTTAGTGCTAAAAATGCCAAGCGATGTTGATTCCATTTCTTCCCTTGGAAGAATGTTCCATGGTCCAATAGATCAAACTGTCAGGAAGTGTCCTAAGAGAGCAGGTTTTCTCCATGCTAATTCCATCCCATTAGTTTTCACTTACACTGCCTCCTGCCCATCATGCTAATTCCTAGAGCAGAGCAAATCATTCATCAGGAATATTTGCCCCCCTTTTTTTTATTTGCTGCAGTGGGAATAGCTGGAGACCATGAGTCCATCCAGTTTATCAGAAAGTTTCTGTTGCTGCTGGTGATCCTGAACACTGCACAGCATTAACTCTGAATTTGAAGTTGGATGACTTCTGTGCTTAATTTGCAGTGAAAGAGGTGCCAGGGCTCCAGACATTTTTTTAACTTTCATAACTGACATGGCAAGCCAAGAGGTGCCGGGGCTCGGAACTGCCAGGTCAAGAGGTGCGAGGGCTCGGAACTGCCAGGCCCAGAGTTGCCAGGGCTCTGAACTGCCAGGCCCAAATTAAGCACTGCATTTCGTTAGTTACAACTGGGCAGATAAGCCCCATGATGTTGTTTCCATTGGCTCACTAGGTGAGGATGCAAGTGTAATCCACTAGCGAGTGTGTTACAATGCAGAGGGGGATTTGTAACATGCCCCCTCCCCCACATTGGGCTATGTACTAATATGGCTGCTGCCATCTTGGCCAGCACACCGGGGACTGAACTCGGGGACCTCCAGAGCTGAAAGCACCTGGAGCAAAAGAGGCCGCTGCCCTAGCAGAGGCTCTAACAGACTCCTAGCCTCTGCAGATTGGCAGAGAGGAGGACCTGGCCCACACACTCACCTGGGGCCTGTGCCAGCACAAATACTTGTGCATACAACTTTGAAATGTTTATTTCTGCGTGTTAGTGCTGGTGAAACTCAGTCGCTTGAATGTCCATAGAAAGCAAACACAACCCAAATGAGCGAATCGTAAGATACTAATAAGAGTGAATAATCATGGCAGCTTATTCACTCTGCTCTAATAATTCCTCCCTCTGCCCCTCCTTGGCGCTTGTGTTCGCTTGAGCCACTAGCAGTTGCAAAGCATTTCAAGGTCCTTGGATGAGAGATGCAGTAGAAGGCCAAATATTCTTTATCAGTCTCCTTGACATTCCTCCCTGAAGATACATGGAACACACAGTAACAGTCGACAGTTCAGATGGAGGCAGCGTTTCTAACCGAAGCTAGCGTTTTAGAGCAGCGGCGCTGGAACAATGTGTATAGTGGGGGTGCTGAGAGCCATTGAACGAAACTGTAAAGTGCTTCAAGTCAGGGGGTGCAGCAGCACCCCCCACACCCATAGTTGCAGCACCTATGTTTTAGACCCAGTTCAGTCTAGATTCACAGAATCATAGAATATCAGGGTTGGAAGGGACCTCAGGAGGTCATCTAGTCCCACCCCCTGCTCGAAGCAGGACCAACACCAACTAAATCATCCAAAGAGAGAACCTGTTATAAGCCAGGACACAGAACCGAAACCACCTAGGTCTCACTAAAGGATGATCTGTCAATGTATAGAGGAGAGACATCTACGCTCATCCTCCTGGACCTCTCTGCACCATTTGACGCCGTTGACTAGGAGATTCTGCTGTCTTGCGTGAGAGCTAAATTGAATCCTTCCTGAAGGGACATACCCAGTGATTAGAGATGGGAAACTGCATGCCCCCCACTAGACCCCTCTCCTGTAGAGAACAAGGATCAGTTCTCCCTCTGGGCCTTTTCATCATTTCCATGCAAGCACTAGGTGAACCAGTCAGGAAACATGGACCCAAGTGACAGCAATATACAGATGATTCACAGTTCTATCTATCCTTCCCCACATATGACTGCATCACTACCACCTAGGGCAGTGGCTCTCTAACTATTTTACTGGTGACCCCATTCACATAGCAAGTCTCTGAGTGCGACCCCCCACTATAAATTAAAAACACTTTTTTATATATTTAACACCGGGTTGGGGTCGAGGTTGACAGCTCATGACCTCCCATGTAATAATCTCACGATCCTGAGGGGTCCCTACCCCCAGTTTGAGAACCCCTGACTTAGAAGGTCAGTGCTCGGAGGAGATCAGCTCATGGCTGAAAAACAGCTGGCAGAAGCTGAATCCAAGCATGACCGAGGTGATGCTGGTGGGCAGAGGAAAGACTTTTGAAGTTTTGCAGCCACTGTGCAAGCATCTTCGCTGACGCAAATCCACAACTGGTCAGTGCAGTCTGTATTCAAGGAGAGCTCTTGGATTTCTCGCTGACATTGAGCTCTCTCATAGCAGTATCCATGAGTAATGCTTTCTACCATCTGCGCTTGACTAGGAGACTGCATCTCATCTGGGTGGACAAAGACCTGGCCTCAGTTATTCAGGCCTTCATCACCTTTCTGCTGAATTACAGGACCTGGGTAGGACCCGATGCTTTCATAGGAAACTCCAGCTAGTATAGAATGCTGCAGCATGTCTCCTCAGCAACACAGGCTACTGGGAGCAGATCACGTCCGTCCTCCACTCTGGACGCTGGCTTCACATGGGATTCGAAATCGTGTTCAAGGTCTCAGTCCTTATCTTCAAAGTGCTTCATGGCCTGGGCCCAGGCTATTGAAAAAAGCATCTAAAGCTCCAGGACAAAGGCCATGGTCAACAACTCAGCTCCTCTGACACAATGAAACTCTCAACAATAAGATCAAAGCTCATCTGTGGGGGAGACAGAACTTTCTCCAGTGGAATTAACTCCCCCAGGAACTAAGGACCATCACATACCTTACCACTTTCCTCCCCTAGTGCAAGGTGCGCTGCTTTGACCTACCTCCTCTAACATAAACACACATCAACAGGCATATTCGTTAAAAACCTACCAAAACCCAACACTCCACTGCACACAATTCTGCCTCTGGGGAGAGGATGAGAGAACAAACAACACATGAGCTGTTGGAACGAGCTGAGATACTACTGTGGTGAACATGCTATAGGAACTAATCCAGCCTAGAATAGTCCATGGAAACAAACTTAGTGCTAGTGGCGATTCAGGAGAAGTCGGCTGGGAAGAGAGAGGATGCTGGGAACTTGCCTTCTCCCAGAGTTATTAGACATAACTGCGACTCCACAATGATGGATGTCTTAGAGGATCAAAGCACTGTACAGAGATGAACTAAACCTCACAACACGCCTGTCATATTGAAAGTACATAGCCCCATTTCACAGGCGGAGAAAGTTTGGGGAAGAGAAAGTGACTTGGCCAAAGACCCACAGAGTAGAGCTGGTGTAGAACCCCAGAGTCCTAATCACAGCCCCGCCCAGAAAAGACTGAGATTGTTCACTTTAGAAAGGAAATGAATGACTGGGGATGTAATATAAGTATAGAAAATAACGGTGTCGAGAAGGTAGATGGAGAACAGCAGTTCCCAGTCCCACAACCCAAGAACAAGGGGACATTCAATTAAATTGAAAGGTGGCAAATTCAGAACTGATGAAAGGAAATACTTTTTCACCCAACTCTAGCTTGCTTGTGGAACTCATTGCCACAGGGAGCTGCTGAGGCCAAGAATTTAAGATAAAAAAAGGAGGGGGTGGATATTTATATAGATAGCAAGAATAGTCCGTGCTATCAATCAATGGCAAGAAAAAAAATGGGAAGGGGTATTAAATTTCATGCTTCAGGGTCTAGGTCAATCCCTATAAAGAATCAAGAGGAGACCTAGTGTAGGGGGGAAAATGATCCCACATCTGTCTACTGTGGGGGTCTTGCATCTTGCTCTGAAGTAGCTGGTGCTGACCACTGTCAGAGAGACAAGATACTGGACTAGGTGGACCTTGGGTCTGATCCAGGCTGGCAGTTCATATGTGCCTGTGGTTCTCAACCCATGGCCCACAGGCTGCTTGCGGCCCCATCAGCACACAGCTGCGGCCCACGTGACATCCTCAGGGTCATAGAGGTTGTATATATATTGTGTGGATGAGGCCCACATAACACACAGAGAGCTGCATATGCGGCCCATAATGGTAAATAGGTTGAGAGCCTCTGCTGTGTGCTCATCCAATGAGACCAGGCGACCATACGACAACGGCCTCTTGCCCACCACTCCTGTTCTCATCCACCCTTGTCTGCCTCAGCGGAGGGAAGCCTCTTATCTGCTGTTCTTGAACACAGGAAGTGACCCTTCTAGGCTCGACTCACATCTCTGCTCCCAAGCTCTAGATATGGGCGGCAGGGAACAGCAAGCTCCCCAGGGTCCCAGCAAGGCTTGAGGAGCAGGGTTGCCTCAGCACTGCACTAGGCAGTCGCACCAGCGTAGCAAGAATCTAGAATACAAAGCAGCCATTATGTAGTCCCCATTCACGGTCCACAAGGGGCGAGCCGAGCTTATTGCCCTGTCTGGGCACGTCTCAGCACAGGGAGCAGCAGTAACTCGACTGTAGAGATTCAAGCACTCATGCCCAAGGCAGAGCAGGAGTGGGGCTGACCTGGGGCAGCTGTTTCAGCCTCCTCGTGGTTCTTTAGAATCAGCTGTCAGACCCCCCGGGCAAGATGTTTTGTGGCATTGTTCTTGGCTCCATGGCTGTCAGCACGGCAGGTGATTGGGCTTGGGCCTGGAGCTGTCAAAGAAGTTTCAAAATGTAAGATGCTGTGGAATATTTTATGGAGTTCAGTATCGAAAAATGTGTTAATAGCCCGTTACCTCCACTGAAAACCCCTTGCACATTTCCCCCTGTGCAGAATGCAGCTGAACATTTCCTTAGCAGTATTTCATGCATGCCAAGCTTTTCCCTCTGGGGAGGAAAAGATCCTGTGTTTCCACTAGTGAGTGCATGAAAGCACCGGCGTGGGAAGGAAATTATTCCTTGTGGGTAGTTTTTTTTCTCCCCAGAGGTAAGACATGGGAGGAGGCCGGTACACAGCGTTTACCTTCCTGGGTCTGCATGGAGGAGCAGGGAGTTTTCTCTTTGGGGTAGCAGGATCCACAGGCAGTTTTCTTTCCAGGGGCTGGAGGACATTGCTTGTGGCAAGCTCTGGCCTCAAGGGAGGGTTTGCTTGCTCACTGAGGGACTCGCTGGGAGATTGCAGGGTGGTTACCATGCAAGTCGTCCCTGTTTGCTCTCAGCGGAAGCAAGGAGCCAGTGGGATATTTAATGGGTTCCTGACGCATCTGGGCTGGAAGGAGCTGTGGCAGACAGAGGTCAGAGGGGTCACCCAACACTGCAGTCTGAGGTTTCAAATTGCAGATGCATCCAAGCAGAGGAGTAAGCACGGACCTGTGTTCTTCTCGCATGTGTGGGGGGGTGAAATGAAATATGGGGCAGGGCCGCTGAGAGGATTCAGGGGGCCTGGGGTCTTTGGTGGCGGGGGGCCCCTGCCACTGAATTGCCGCAGAAGACCCGGCACTTTGGCAGCGGGTCCTGGAGTGGAAGGACCCTCTGCTGCCGAATTGCCACCGAAGACCCGGAGCGAGTGAAGGACCCCGCTCCTGGGGCCCCGAAAAACTCTCGTGGGGGTCTGGAGCAAATTGCCCCACTTTCCCCCCCCGCCCCCGGGCAGCCCTGATATGGAGGGGTGACTGAGATGGGCTGGGGAGCTGGGGAAGACTCGGCGAGACATGACGAAGGATGGGATGGGGAGTGAAGAGCTTGAAGCATTGGGTGAGGAGTGAGAGGCGAAGAGGGAAATGCAGGGGGTTGGAGCATGCACCCAGGGCTGAGGGAAGGCTGGAGGGGTGAGGAAAAAGGAGTGAGGCTGGAGGGACAGCAATAGTTTGGAAGAAGCGACGTGCAGTGATGCGCTAGCAACTTGAATACACAACCAGGGGCCCCAGCAGGCTTGTACTGGGGCAGCCAGGCTGTGCTGAAGTCTACTTCGCCATGTCTCCACTACTATTGTAACCCACACCAGGGGGATTCCCGTGTGACATTTACACCTTAATTTGCAACATCGATATACTGAGCTGTGTGAGCATATAAAGGAATGTTGCCAGCTCAGACAATGGAAGCCCAGAAACAGAAGACCAACAGGGAGGTTCTCCTGTGATAGAACATGGGTGACTGAGAGCTGCAGGGAGTTAGCAGGTTCCTGCAGGAGTCCGTGGGCCAAGGGGAAGAGCCATAGCCACCTTCCAGGTAGGCAGTTGGCCTGTGCAGTGTAATCCTGCAGAAGGACCACAAAAGCTGCAGGGAGCAGACAGACTCCTGCAGAAGACAGCAGGTCTGGGAAAGGACGATGACTGAGATGCAGAACTTGTGTTAAACCCTTTTATTCTTGAAGGGATAAAGTTAAAGCCCTGAAGGGACTGGAGTGTTCTTTGGTGCAACAGCCAGCAAATTAACCTGCACGCTCACAGGCAGAGTTGGGACAAGAACCAAGGAGAGCCCAGTCCTTTGCTCTAACCACTGGGCTAGACAACACTGCCTGCTGCAAAGTCATGTTGAAACACATAAATGTCTTACGGTGACACAATCATCTCTGTCTCAGGCCTTAGACTCATAGACTCATAGGTCAGAAGGGACCAATATGATCATCTAGTCTGACCTCCTGCACAAGGCAGCCTCAAAACCCTACCCATACACATTTACCCTACCCTTGAGCACTGTGGGGCCAGGCCCACTCAGAGGCCAGAAACAGAGATACCTGGAGAACAAGGATCTTCATTTTGCAGAGAAATCCATTTCCTTGAGCAGCTCCATCTGGCATCAGCTGCTCCACGCACACACTCCCTCTGCCCACCTTCCCCTCCTCAAGACCAGCTGCTGTGCTTGCTGTACTATCCCTTGGCCCCAGCTAGGACTCTGTGTCCACAGGAATGTGCCAGCAGTGGGGAATGATCTTCCCCTGCAGAGCTGCAGGATGAGTGCCCGGCAATTTCCATGCTGCAGATTTCTCTAGGATTGAGAGGGTGGGGGATGTCCAAAGATGCCAGCGGCCTCTCCTGAGATGCAGCGTGTGACGCCCATGCTCTTTGCATGTGTAGCCCAACTCTTCACAAGGGATTCTAGGCTCAATTTGGTTCCCACTGGAATCCGTAGCAAGGTTCCCGTTGGCCCCAGCACGAGCAGGATCGGGCCCAGCTAGCAACGCCTGGGCTTTTGTTTGTTCTAACTTGTTCTAGGTCACATTAACCTCCTGTGCTACCAAACCCTTTAATTACTCCCGGATACAGCAAGCACACACCACTAACAAGCCCGGGGACGAGAGAACTACAGGCCAATGTTAACGGCCATGATCCCTGATCCGGCACTCACCTAGTCTCTGACTGATCCTAGTCCAGAGTTGGGCACCATCTCCCCTTTTCCCCTCCCCAAAGCCCAGTCACAAAGAAGGCCTGGTGCTTTTTGCAGCCCAAAATTCTGCAGCCAGCCAGGCTTTCCACAGCCTATAGCCACATTCTTAAAGACGGCAGTGTTTTATGGAGTTCAGTATTGGAACAACACATCAATAGCCAATCGCCTCTACTTAGGGATCCTGTGAGAAGCTCTTGACAGTTTCCGTGAGTGCGGAATGCAGCTGATCGTTTACTTGACAGTGGTTTATGCCTGCTCCCCTGCACCTCCAGAGAGCCATGACAGCAAAAACGCAGTGAAGTCAACTCATGCTCTTACCCAGCAGCTGGGTCACATGCACCAACACTCCCTATGACTGCAGTGATGAGCTCTCCAGCTCTGGTTCACCCACTGATCTCTTCTCCTGGATGGTGGTACAGATCAATATGGCAGGCAGCTGCAGGGATCAGACCCCAGGCATTCAGCACCAAGAGCACAGGTCCCCACCCTCCCCCCACTGCTGCCACAGTTCCTGTAGCTGTTAGCAAGCAGCAGCCTGTTCGAGTCACCAGGGCCAGTCACATGCCCCAAGGATGTGGCTGGGAGTCAGGACTCCAGGGTTCTAGTGGAAGAGTGGGAAGGACCAGTTGTTTGACCCTGGGCAACTCACTGCCCCTTGGTGCCTCAGTTTCCCCATTATGAACAGGGCTGATGCTGGCCTACCTCATGCGAGGAGGATAAAGCCCCATAGATGGGTGATGCTATCCAGGGGCAAAGGGTTACAATTCTCATTGCGAGGGAGCTGCCATACAGCACAGTGAGAGGAAGGGAGCTGGGAACAGCTGCTATGGATCAAGGTGGCCAGTTCTGCTATCTCCCCTCTGATTCTCTGCCAGCTGCCACGGCTGGGCTGATGGGAGATTCCTGAAGGACAGGGAGCAGGAGCCCTCGCAAAGAGATCTTCCCTCCATCTCCCTTCTCTCTCTCTCACACACACACACACACAAACAAGGCCGACTTGAGGGGGCACGCTCAGAGCCTGTTTGGGTATAGATCTGGTTCAGAAGAGGTAGTACACATCTCATCTAACCCAAGCACTGCCTGGAAATAAGGCTCCTGGGTTCTGATTCCATCTTTGCCACAGAGGCCTGCGTGATCTTGGGCAACTCATATCACCCTTTGGCCCCGTCCCGCCACACTTGCCTGTTGCTTAGGGCTCATCTACCAATGCTGTTATTCTTGAATATGGTCATATCCATGTGGGCCTTGTTCTGGTTTTGCTTAATCCACTTGGATTTAGATCATCCCCACTTGGAGTTACTCCAGTATGGCTACTGCATTTTAAATTCACACCCTACCTTAATCCGAATTAACTTTTGTGTGTAGACAGGCCCTCCTAAATGGTTTTGGGATTCTAGGATGGAAGGGTTTGGAGAAGCAGGAGAAGATTACTACTTTGTGGCTTTGAAGGCCAGGTCTACCCTAAAAAGTTAGGTTGACCTGGCTACATTGCTCATGAGTGTGCAAAATCCATGCCCCTGAGCAATATAGATAGATAAACTAACTTAATCCCCAGTGTAGCCAGCACTAGGTCAACAAAAGAACTCTTCTGTTGACATAGCTACTGCCTCTCTGGGAGGCAGATTAACTAGAGTGACAGGAGAACCCCTCCCATCAGCATAGGTGGTGTCTATGCTGAATTGGTGCCAGTGCACTGGTTGAAATGTAGCCATTGCCGAAATTCAGCAAAATAAGAGTGAGATTTGGAAGGGAGAATTTCAGATCAAACGTAGCTCAAAGACAGCCCTGGGGGACATCACAACTTGAGAGAGGCCACAACTGAAACATGTAATGTGAGTCCCTTTGAATTTAGAGGGAATGGAGGAGAGAGGGAGAGATCATCAGATCCACCCTCACCCGCCGGTGTTCTGGTTTTGATCTGAAGTCCCAAGGGACCCTATTTTCCAGACTAGATGGAGCCAAACATCTCTTGGGTGATATTGACCTACAGACAATGGAAGATTCCTTTAAAAAAAATCTCACCTGATTTCTACCATTTGGTCAAGTCATTCTCATACAAAACATTTGCAAGCTTTTGTATCCTTGAATCTAAGTGCTAGGAGCCCAAATCCAAGCCAGCTGTGGACCAAACAGTCATTTAGCAGCCTATCAGTAATCACAGCATGATTAGTCATGGTGGAAGGTGCTATATAGCATTTATAGTGTGGCATGGTGCAAGATTGAGCTGTTTCGTTAGTCAGTGTCAATTGGTAATTGGGGTGGGGGAGAGAAAAGAAAGTGTTTTAATTAGCCATTGCGTTTGGTTTGTACAATTTCTGGCCACACCTAAATGTGCTTTAGCAGGCCCATTCTAGATTCATATGTATCATCAGTAAACATTCCCAAAAGTATATAAAGATCACACTGCACATCACAGTCTTCCCAGACAAACCACAGGATCTTAGAAACGCAGGGCTGGAAGGGACCCCGAGAAGATATCAAGTCCAGCCCCCTGCACTGAGGCAGGACCAAGTAAACCTAGACCATCCCTGACTGTGGGACAACTATGTCCTGTGTTTTACATACAACACTCCTGTTAATGCACCCCAGAATCGTATTAGCCCTTTTTGTAGCTGCATCACATTGACGACTCATATTTAGCTTGTGACCCACTATCACCCCCAGATCCTTTTCATCAGTACTGCCCTCTAGTGAGTTATTCCCCACTATACAGCTGTACATTTGACGTTGCCTTTCTAACTGAAGTACTTTACTAAAGTACTTGTCTTTACTAAATATCACCCTGTTGGATTCAGACCAATGTCAAGGTCATTTTGAATTTTAAACCTTGCAACCCCTGCCAGAGTGGTGTCATCCGCAAATTTTATAAGCATCCTCTTCACTCCATTCTCCAAGTCATTAATGAAAATATTGAATAGTACCAGATTCAGGACAGAGCCCTGCGGGACCCCAACTTGGCAGCAAACCATTGATAACGACTCTCGGAGTACGGTCTTTCAACTGGTTGTGCACCCACATTATAGTAATCAGATACTTTTCCTCAAAGATCCGCTCTAGTTCAACCACTGCTATTGGACTGGAAGCAGGAATTGATAGAGCCAGGTCCCATGGTCTGTGTTATTCAGGCGGTCAGACTGGAGGATCACAGTGGTCCCTTCTGGGCTTGAAATCTATGAATCTGTGAGGGACATTAGTAATTCTGAAAGAAGGGTGTGTTTGGAACAAGTGGAAGTTAATGGTACCCAGCCCACACATGCATTACAAAGTCAATGAGCCCAATTCGCCACTCACTCCCACTTGCTTTATCCCAGTGTAAACAATGGAGTTTTTACCCCATCGACTTCAGTGGAGTTACTCCTGATTTTACACTAGGTGAGTGAGGGGGGAATCAGGCCCAGTGGAGTTACTCCTGATTTACACCAGGATGAATAGCGGGGAATCAGGCCTGGTGGAGTTACTCCTGATTTTACACCAGGTGAGTGAGAGGGGAATCAAGCCCAGTGGAGTTACTCCTGATTTACACCAGGATGAATAGCGGGGAATCAGACCCGGTGGAGTTACTCCTGATTTTACACCAGGTGAGTGAGGGGGGAATCAGGCCTGATGGAGTTACTCCTGATTTACACCAAGATGAATAGCAGGGGGAATCAAGCCCAATCTATAGATTTTGGGAAAACAGAAGAGCTGATGTGACCAATGCTGTCTACTACAAAGACAGTGGGGTTGTTGGGATGGAGAGAACATAGGAGGAGGAGCATTGACTTGCTTTGTGACCTTGGCCAGGCCACTTAGGCCAAAGTTTTTTTCAAAAGCATCTGGCTCAGCGTCTGTCTGCCCAGCTTTAGACACAGGCCAGATTTTCAGAGGGGCTGAGCCACCCACAGCCTCTCCTGATCGACACTCTGGAGACGAATCCAGCTTATAAATCCCGGGGCCGAGAGACCCTGTCTGGGGAAAAGGCGCGCCTGGCTCCAGCAGGGATTTTCCCAGGCTGAAGCTAGTTCTCGCCCAATGGTCCCTGTCTCCATCCGGCCAGGCCGTCCCCTCCCCTTGCCCTGCCCATCCAAGCCTTGGAGCTTAGCAAGCACAGGCGCTGGGCAACGGGGAGGGAATTTACACCACGGAGAGGGGGAAGAAATACCCTCCTCGATCACCTAATAAACCCCATGCTGCCTACTGCCCAGGCCACCCCCTCTCCCCCCATCAAAGCAAACAGCCTCTGGCTGGCAGCGGGAGTTTGCTGTGGGCTGCGGGAGCCATCAGCCGTTCAACCTGGGGAGGACAGGCACAGCCCCTCTCCTTAAAGAGTTAAAAAAGGTGAAGGCCACAAGCCCAACAGGAAAGGGGGGGGGCGAGAGAGAGTGAGAGAGAGAACAGAACATCCTGTACTCTCAGCATTAAAAACAGCCTGGAGAGGGGGAGGGGAAGGAAGACAGAGAGACAGAGCAAAAAGTCTTTAGGGAGCCACTCAGCGGAAGGGAGTGCGAGGCCTCTGTGTGTGTGTGTGTGTGTGTGTGTGTGTGTGTGTGTGTGTGTGTCTGTTTTCAGAAGCATAAACAGCTCACTGACGGTAGGGCTGAGAGGGCAGGCTGGGGAAAGGCAGCCTGTGAGTGTTCCCGGCCCCTGCCATGCCCTCGGGCTGCAGTCGCCCTGGAACTAGGGTCCTGCCTCGGAGCTGGGTGTGTCGGTGCCCACAGGTGGGCAGGGCGGCACTGGGGGCTGGGTGCACACGGATGTGACTGGGCAGGCATGGATGGGGTGTATGTGTGCGGGCATGCCTCATCCTAGAAGAGTCACATCGCTGGGAGCCTCCAGGCGTCATTATGGCAACTCGTGACACCTAGGGATGAAGTCATCGCCCTGAGAAAGCTCCAGCTGGTACAGAACATCCATCTGCCTAGTAACACAGGTCACCGCAAGCACGCCACCCTGCTGCTCTGCTCCCTGCGCTGCCTCCCACGGGACGGGGCCAGGTCTCTGTCCTGACTGGCAAAGCACTGCCTGGGACTGGCCCTTGATACCGGAGAGCTCGCCGTCCTCCACAACCATGGCCTACAAGTCACAGCTCCATTCCTCAGACACAGGGAGGCTCACACATGCAGGAGACAGAACTGCCAGGAGAGCTGGACCTGCTCCTGCAATTGAGAAGAGACCGTGCCCCTGCCAGGCTCAGAACTAAATGCAAACCCGTGGACTTAAGTCTCCCTCAGGCAGCTCCTGTACCTCAGCCCCCACCCACCACACATGGGCCCTGCTCCTCACTCCACTGCTTTGTGCCTGCCCCTACTTTGCTAGCGGAGTAGAGCTGAGAAAAGAGGCCCCCTGCTTGATCAGCTGATCTCCTGCCCCTGCTTCATCAGCTGCTGCTTCTCATGCCCAAAGCCTAGCGCATCCATTTCTGCACAAGCTCCAGCGATGCCCCCATGGGCCAGGCTGGACACTCAGGCCCCCTGCATGCTCGGTGTGACTCACCTGGGTCCCTGCCCCAGTATCCCGCTCTGCCCTCCTTGATGCCTGTGTGCCTGCACCCCCAGGGTGCCCCCTGCTCCAAGAACTCCCCAGCACCTCGCTCACCAGGGCCCCTTCCTACGTTTGTTAAAGCTCCCGGATTCAGGCTGCTCGTTTTTGGTTTAAACCAATATTTACCACAGCAGAAGCTGCCAAAATAAAGCTGCAACTTCACCAGTAAATATAGGTCCGAGCTGGAAAATCTTGATTGTTTTTGGCTCTGGGCCAGATCTCTGGGTGCCCCATTCCCACATACTCCTCTGCCCCCCACACTCATGCTCTGCAGGGCTGAGCCCCCAGCTGCTGCAGCCACAGGAGAATCCCCACTAGAGTCTGCAAAACAGGGCCTGTGACACACAGCTGAGCTGTTCACATTCCAGCTGACAGCGGGGTGCCAGGGGACCAAGGGACAGACCAAATATGCCAACTCATGTCCCCCGCTGCTGAAATGCAGCCACCTCTGGAGTAGGACAGGACGGCCATTTGACGGGGCACTACCACCTTCCTGAACAGTTTGAGACAGGAAGTGAAGAATCCTGCCCCTAGTTCTGGGGAGAACCTGGAGAGGCTGAGCATGGCCCAAGCTGGGGTTTGCTCAGGGCACTGAGATTAACACCCAGACCACTGTTGTGGCACAGAGCAGCCAGGGGTCAAGACTTGAGTGTAACCTCTCACCTGAGGGAGCACAGCACCCCCGGCCCAGGCTGGGGCAGGTGGAGTAGCCCAGCACCGTTCCAGGTGGCACCTTCCTGTTTCTGGGAAGCCCCGGGGGTGAGGTTGGGGGCGGGGTGGGGAGAGCGTTTGGAAACACTTGGAGCATCTGCAGTAAGATGCGGGTTTGGTGGCAGAGTCTGGATGTGCTGCAGCCTTCTGTGCAGCAGGCAGGTTGCTCGGAGGGAGTCTCCCTCCAGCCCACCCACTCGGTCCTGCACGCTGTGGAAATGGTGCCTTTGCCCCAGAGGATCCCTCAGAGGCTGGCTGGTGGAAACCCTCTGGCCATCTCCAGGACTTTGCTGCCCTCCAATGGCGTATGCTGGATCTGCCTCAAGGGATCTAGCAGCAAGAGCCGGCTGGGGCCATTGGGTTCAAGGAACACATCCTGGACGCTCCCAACCCCCACACCCCATTTAGAAAGATGGAGCTGGGGCAGTAGCAGAGTCACACTCTCTTCACACAGGTGCTGGCTTCCAGTGACTGCACTAATACCTTGCTGCAATAGGGGGCTTTTCATCTGCAGATCTCAAAGCAATCTACAAAGGCGGGCAGTAGCACTATCCCATTTTACAGCTAGGAAAACCGAGGCCCAACATGTTGCAATGGGCCAGTGACAGAGTCAGGAATAGAACCCAGATCTCCTGAGTCCCAGTCCAGTGCTCTATGCTCTAGGCAACACTGCTCCCCTTTCATAGATCACACCCACCTTGGCCCCCCAGGCTCTCCAGAAAGAACAGTCTGCCTTGCCCTCCTGCCTCCAAGCACTTCTGGCATCCTGTCAGGGCTGCTAGACAGTAACAAAGGGTCCAGAGCACCATAATCTTTTAAAAGACACTGGCGACTGACTCCGACCCCAGAACAGCAACCCCTCCCTCCCCCCAAACACCACTGGCAAACAAACAACCCCCGGCGGCTGCATCCCCAGCAAACAGTGCAAGGTTTCAATTTCATGGGCCGAGTGCTCCATCACCCCGCCCATGACCGAGGTGGGAAGGGAGGGGGACATGAGAACAGTCCACCACTCAGTAACCAGGGTTCAGATCCACAGCTGGTTCCAGGGGCCAGTTAGACTTACGACAGAGAAAGTTGATAGCTGCAGAATTTGGATCCTGACCCTGATGTGGATCCAACTTCCCCAGAGCCTGCAGGTGTTTGGATCTGGGGTGGCTGAGGTGAGAGCCCCTTCCTGCTCCAAACAGATGAAGGGTTCAAACATCAGAGAGAGGAGGAATAGTTTAATCCTGGTAAAGGGAGGTGTCTCTAGGAGTGAAGGGACCAACCGAGGCAAGGGATCATCCAAGGCTGACATCAGAAAACTTCCTGATGGTGAGAACGGTGGAATAGTCTCCCAGAGGAAGGGACGGGAGCCCTATTGGTTCAGACATTTAAAACTAGACTTGGCCAATTCCTAGTCATTGTACTGTCCTGCACTGGCCCTTTCCCAGCAGTTCTCATGCATGGATCTCAAAGCACTTTACCAGGGAAAGGGAGTATCATTATCCCCATTTCACAGATGAGGGGAAGAGATTTGCCCAAGCTCACACTGTCCGAGCTAGGAACAGAACCCAGGAGTCCTTCCTCCCACCCCATCCCTCAGCCAGTAGGAAACACACCCAGGGCAGATGTGCCACAAGATGCCATGATGGACTCTGGTGACATCACAAACCATGTGATGAGCAGCTGAGTATTTCCAGCTGGGGGCCTATCTGAAGCCACTGTTCTGGGCCCCTAGGAGTTCCAGTTCTAGAGCACAGCCACTTCCTCCCCCCCAGCAGGTTCTTGGTGTTTCCCTCAGAAGCTGCCAGGCAGCGAGGCAAGAAGATGGAGTACTTAGAGATGTGCACCCGTAAAAACATGCTCAGCGTGGCCACGGGAGCTGGGGCCATCTACCTACTCTACAAGACCATCCGAGCAGGCCTGAACAGCCCCCCCTTCAGCCTGGAGCCTGTCAGCATAGCCAGTGAGTAGTGAGAGCAGCCGCCTGCTTCCAGGAGATCTTGGTGCAGTGCTGTTCACAGGCGCCATTGATAGCAGCTCAACCTGGTGGGAGGGCTCAGCCCAGTGGGCTAGCAGAAGGGATCAGGCCCTCAAGGACAAGTTACTCCTGTCGCTGATACCCTGTGAGCCTCCTGTAGTGCTTGCTGGTGTGGACTCAAGAGAAACTTAAGCAAACAGGCGCCCCCATGTTCTAATCCCAGCTCTGCAGCTGGCTGACCTTGGGCAAGTTACTTCACCTCTCTATGCTTCAGTTTCCCCATCTATTGGAGATGAATCCAAGCCAAAATCCTGGACTCAAATGACCTCTGGGGAGTTCGGATCCAGAGCTAACTTTGCAGCCCAGGCACCTCTCTCATAATGATACTTGCCCCCCTCATCAGGGGAGCCTAAGGCCCTTAGCATTAGCTTGCTAGCGTCAGGAGGGCGAATGGAAGTTTTAAAGGGTCTGATAGCATCACGATTATGTACAATCAATCTGTTTACTGAAAGCACGTGCTGTGGGAGTGTTGATTAGAACAGTCTGGGCTGTGGAACATTTGTTCTGTCACCTCTGTGTTGTTATTGTCGTGATTCTAAATAGCACTAGGTTATTTTGCTGGTTGGTTTGTTTATTGCCCTAATTTTGAGTGAGGCCTCGTTAAAGGTCAAAGCCCATCTCTCTCGCTCCCCTCCCTGAAAGTGTCATTCCCTCACTGCCAGCAGGGGGACCCCTCTCCCAGGTAACCTAGGTGGGTGGTACAGGATTGCCCGTCTATGGCAGCCCCACCGGAGTTTTGCCGGCGTGATCCCATGGCCTGATGCCAAGCTGCCCTTCTAGGCTATCCGACAAACCTGCAGCACGTGGCTATTCCCAAACTGCTGGCCCCTGAGGGTTTGTAGGAGGATCTTTGTCTCATCCCCTCGCAAAGGCCAGTGCCAGTACTGGTGCCAGCGCCAGCTCTCCAGGCTTCGCTGGCTGCTGCATTAGGCTCTCCCCTCCTTGCTGTAATGCTAAACCTCTGTGCTGGGCCATGGTGAGCCACTGCTGTCCACCTCCCATCCACCGATGCACCTTCTGACCCATCACGGCAGGGATACCTCTAGTGCCGCAGCAGGTTAGAACAGCCTCACTCATGGAGAGGCGGTGGGCACAGCGTCTCACTTTGGAGAGCTGGGAGGGAGAACTGGATCAGGGCCCTGGGTCAAGCTCCCCAATGGGACCCATGGCTGAGTACTGTTCTGAACAGCTGGATTGTTTGCCTTGAACTCATGGCATAAACTCCCCTCACCCCCTTCTACATGCCAGCCTGGTGCCCTGAGCATGTGGCTGTCTCCTGGAATCCTTCCTTTCCCCATTAGATGACCAGACTGCTCAGGGGCTTGGTGGAAAAGGGACAAAATCCCCATTCATGTTGAAAGGAATTGGAGATAGGGATGCCCCAGGTGAATAGGGACACCTGCTCGCCCTCTCTGCCCTGCTGGACCCACAGCCTGTGGGATGCTTCAGTTTCAGTTTGTTTGGAGTCAATGAACCTTTAGTTTATTGGGTCTGGCTTGTGTGGTCTTTGCACCCCCAGAGCCAGCCTGAAAACCCAGAGCAAAACTCAGCTGGGAGCACAGCATATTGCACAGTTTGGGAGAGATGCTAAATCCTGGGGAGTGAGGGGAGTGCATGTGGAACTCAGCTGAGGTTGCCAGAAAAGTCCATGAACCATGGCAAAGCTTCTGGCCAACCAGACCCCTTGGCCTTGTCTGGGTTTGGGCTTTGTCACACGTGGCCCAAGAGCTGAGCAAGGAAATTCCTCTGTCTGTCTCAGAATAATAACACCCTCCTCAGTAGCTCTCACAGTTCTTTACAAAGGAGGACAGTATCGTTATCCCCATTTTACAGATGGGGAAACTGAGGCACAGTGCAACAAAATGACTTGCCCCTGGTCACCCAGCAGCAGAACTGGGAATAGAATGCAGGTCTCCTGAATCCTCAGCCAGTGCTTCAGTCACTAGGCAACACTGCCTTATGGTATTAAAAGCCTCCCCTGGCTGCTCTCCTCTTGGAGCTCAGCTTGCAGGCTGGGTGGCTTCACACCAGCTTCCAGGGGGTGAACTCTGCTCCCTGTGTTGTGCCCTCCCCTCTGCACTGGTGACTTATTGCCGGATGATTGTTCCTAGGACTTGCTATAGAGCCTGGAAATATTGGTGTGAAAGATTCCGGAGAGCTGCGGAGGCTCCTGGTTTCCCTGAACCAGAAGCAGGACGATTACGCCAAGAGCATGATATTACACAGCATCACCCGCTGCGTCTACCTGCTGGAATCAGAGGTGAGAGCAAAGGCAGGCCGGTCCTTTCAATCAGCGATTCTTCCAAACTTGCAGGGTGCTGGAGGAAGAGAGATTCTGGGTCGGGGTGGAAGGTGGAAGGTAGAAAGATGCCTCAGCTGGCATCCCAGGCTCAATGAGTTTTCAGGGGACTCTGCTTGCTGTTCCATGGTGCCAAAGAATCTTGCCCTGATGGGGCCGAGCAGGCAGAGATGCTGTTTAATGAGAGATGGCCCAGGCTGTAAAGCCTGGCTCTGGACTGTGTGAGTTTGAAGGGGCTGAGGATTTGGCTCTCATGTTTATTAACAGAGTGAGACTGGTTTCTTATCACGTCATTTCTCTAACTCTGGGAGGACCCTGTTGGAAACCAGGGCCCCCTGGTCTGTGCTCAGAATTCCCTCAGCTTCAACGACACTGCATCTGTGCATGTACAGAGCCTCTTAGTTATTCCCAGTGGCTGTACTGGCCCAGCTCAGAGAAAAGCCCAGGGCGCCTTCAGACATCTCACTCCCCACTGCAGGCCACAGACAGCAGGTTGAGGCGGAGCGGCAGACGGGGTGGCGCAGGCCTCTTAACATAACGCGAGCCCCACGGCAGAGCAGAGGGGAATGGGACAAGCTAGTGGGGCTGGGCACAAATGGTTGCTAGATCTGTTGTACAAAATTAAATAGACCAAGTGCCCCGGGAGGGCGGTAGACATGGGACATCCCTCTCGCGCACTGCGGGGGGGCCTCTGGGTCGTTGCTGGTGTGGTTCAGTGGGAGAGATGGGATGGAACAGAACAGGGGCAGAGTTAATCCTATTCTTGTCCCTCACCCCTGTAAACGGTGGCCCTCACATGGCAGGGTTGGTCCCCTGGCTGGAACATGGCCGACTTTAAGAGACAGCAACAGGGCTTCAGCCCTGGGCTTGGTGGGACTCTGCCCGGGCTCAGCAGCTTACTACCTAGTCACCTCATTGGCAGACTGATTGGAAAGGAAGCTCCGTTGGCTCTCTCCCCCACCCCCCAGGTACCTATATGGCTCCCAGCCCCCCAGTACCTACATTTAGGGGCACAAATAATGAGATGCCCTTGCATGTGTTTTAATTCAACTCTACCCATGTCTGTGTCTTACTTCTCCAGGCCTCAGCCTGTACCTTTGAGGACATCAGACAGGTGGCCTCAGCCTTGGATGACAAAGATAAAGGCATCAAAATTCAGGCGTTAAATGCCCTCAAGGCATTTGCTGGTATCCGGAAGTTTAAAATTAAAATCCAGGTATTTGCTCCCCTCTCTGCCTCTCACTCAATATGTCTGGACTCCTTTGGCTTCAATGTTACCCCTCAGCCCTTTGCCTCTGGGGTCGGCTGTATCGGATCTCTGCCTGTGCTGATCTTTCTCTCTGAAGGGAAATATGTCGGGGTCCTTCTTTAGAGTTGCACAAAGTCCAGTAGCAGGCACCCTTGGAGGGCATGGCTAGGGGGCGGCACTTGCCCCAGGCCTTTGGTGACCAGCCACGGGGCCGCTCTGTCTTTCCGTGCAGGAGTTTGTGCCCAAGATCCTGGAGCTGGTCACCACCATCTGGGACTCGGAGCTGCACATTGCTGGCCTGAGGCTGCTGAATGGCTTGCCCTTGCCGGATCACACCCACCCGCTCCTGAGACGGCTGATACCTTCCTTGATGGAGATCCTGCAGACAGGCAGCACTTTGACCCAGGTACAGAAATGGGCGCATTCCTTCTCCTTCAGCCAGGAGCTCCTGCACCATGACAGATGGGGAGTCCCTGTCTGGGACAGGAGTCAGTGTGAGCCCCTTCCACACCCTGTCCTTGAGCTGTTCCCTAAGGGAGCCACTGGGCGACTCTGCCACGCTGCCAGTAGTAGACAGGACTGGTCCTCCATGGGCTTTACAAGCACTAACTCGCCTCACCCCTCAGACCGGATTTACAGATGGGAAACTGGGACTTGTCTAAACCCACACCGTATGTTCCTGTGCCAGCTCAGCTTGGAATGCAGGTGACGTGGGCTCCCAATCCTGAGCTCAGACCACTAGGTTGGTCTTGTTCTTCTACTGCCAGCGCTCCTGCCCCATTCCCTGTAGCGCCCCCTGCTGGATGAGGTTGGGACTGGAGTAGCTGGGAGCTCCCCCACAGCCATTGATCCTAGGCCCATGCTCTACGGTGCCCTCTGCTGGGAGAGGCTGGGGCTGGAGTGAGCAACTGTGAGTTCTCCCACCTCATTCCCTTCAGCGGCTTCTGCTGGACACTGACCTTTGCTTCAGCAGCAACGGGGCCCGGCATGGAATTCCCCTCCCTGAGTCATGTGCTCAGACATCCTGCCCTGTTTCCTTAGGTGCAGGTGCTCAAGCTGCTGAGCAACCTGGCCCAGAAAGAAGACCTTCTGTATGACATCATGAACTGCCAGGTAAGGGCCAGCCTGCTAGCAAGGCTGGGAGTGTCTTGAAGAGCTGAGCCCAGGACAGATGGGAGCAGGGAACACAGAGGAGGCAAGGCTGTGGCCATCTGGAGTCCTCTATTATAGGTGGCACAGGCTGTGCCTGGCATTTTCCCCTTATAAGACCCAGTTGCTTATGACTTTGCCAAACTTCAGCTGCCCAGGCTGACGTTTCCCCTCTGGGACTGTGTGTCAGGCTGAATACCCTTGGAAGCTTTAATGCGGGGCATTAACATGGGGCAGGGCAGCAAAGCGCTTTTCCCCCTGTCTCCCCCTTGCATGCCAGCTCTCCCTCACTCTCTGCTCCAGGCCCTGGAACTGAACTTATGAGGTTCGTAGACACTTCCTTAATTTTCCTGCCCCATCCTTCTCCATCAAGAGGCGGGTGGGTCTAGGATCCCCCAAAAAGCTGATCTCAAAGCGTTTCAGGCCCAGCCGAAGCAGAAAGCCAGCACCTGAGAATGCTCCAAACTCATTGGGCAGGGCTCAGGGATCTGGTTCAAGCACAGAAAAACTGCTGTTGCTCCTTCTTTTGAGGCTGGCAAGGATGAGCAGAAATCTATGGCCCTGGCTAGATCAGAATCTCCCCAGATCCTTGGGACCCTGTGCATTGCTTTTGGGGGTGGATCTTCCACCCTCCCTCCCACATTCCCACCTGGCAGAGCCAATGGGGGGGAAGCATGTATGGGGAGGGGTGGAGCTGAAGTCAGCCCATAGCCGTACCTTCCATGGGCCCCCAGGTGCACCCCGACTTCCTGAACCTCTTCCACGCCTCGCTGCCTGGCAACCTGCTCTATGAGATGTTGGTGTTCGTGGAGAAGCTGAGTGAGGGGCGCCTGACCCCACAGTACCAGTCGGTGCACTGGGAGTACAACGAGCTGTCCCTCCACGAGGCGCTCTTCGGAGAGGACTCCCACCTGGCTGACCGCCTGCTCTCCCTCATCATCCACCCGGAGGAGGAGGTGCAGATCCAGGCCTGCAAGGTCATCCTGAGCCTCCAGCTCTGCAAGGAGGAGGAGGCCAAATTCAGCAGGCAGCGCATCGACTGCTCCTACTTCGATGAGGATGACAACCCCTGAGCTGGCTCGCAGCGGGGATGGAGTAGAGCCAGATCAGACTAGAAGAATCACCAGAGGCTAATAAAAGAGCTCAGGAGCGAGGGGCTGTTGCTGTCTGTCTCTGTCTTTCCCCAGGAAGAATCCAGTGTCATTGGGAATCTCACAGGAGCCTGGCTCCTGGCACAGCACTGCAGCCCCTGGGAAACATCCCCTGCCCCATTCCTTGGTAACTAAATTCAGGCCTTAGTTAGGCTGGGGATTTGCCCTGATTCCAGCCCTCACTGCAACCCTGCAGTGCAGACAGGCAAAGCTGCTATTTGCACTGGGGGCTTCACCCCCTGCTTGAAACTGGTAAGTATAAACTATGACAAGGTGACTGGAATCGGGAACAACCCTCAGGGCAGACAAGGCCTCTATGCCCAGAGTGGTGGGATCTGAGCTTGCGGATATGATGTTTCCAAGCCCACACTTGAGCATCCACACTGCCTTGTAAAACCGGACAGGTCATTGTCAGATCTGGGTCTTGCAGCTTTGCCAACGCGGCCATACTGCGCCACGCAGACCTTCTGACTCAGGTCTGTGGCTCAAGCTGCATCCACTCTGCAGAAGGGGCATAGTGAGACTTGGGCTCTGACCCACCCCCTAGCTGGGTCCTAGGCGCCGAGGCCTGCATGCTGGCTGACCCAAGTCAGACTGACTGGTGCATGGACAGAAGTGGAGCTTGGGCTCAAAACGGAGTCACGGCCAGAGCTTAGTATGGGGTGAATGCTGAGCAAGGCAGACTGGGGAGAATCTGTTATGCTCACATGCCATGCTGCCTGCCCCACAGCTCCTGTGGCAAATGCAAGGTGGTAGGCCCCACCAGCAAAGCTCTAATTGGCCTGGGGCCCAGCTGCCTCCTGGACCCCTTCTCCTATTCCCTGCCAAAGGAAGAGGCCTGAGGGGCAGAGGGTCTCCTGCAGAATTCACTCCCCTTTCAAGTATATGGAGAGCTGGTCCTGGCTCTGGGCTGCATCCCTGTGTCCTGGCTGCTAGGCTTGGACCCAGCTGGCCAATGATAAGTGCCACTGATGCATCAGGAAGGGCAAAGATGGTCACATGCAGGGCTGTAACTGGCAGCCTGGGGGTAGAGAAAACTCAGGAACTCTGCCCACTCTTGGCACCTTATCTATTAAGTATTTACACATAATTACGGATTATATACACATACATAGAGGTCTCTGGTAACACCACTTAGGAGATGGTGTGAATAGAGCTCGTCAGAAAATGGGGGTTTTCCCTGATGAAAAATTTGACTTTTGGAGAGAAGTAAAAATCAAAGTCTGAAATATTTTGGCTGAAAACCAAAATGGTTTGATTCTGACAGGCTGCTGCGGTGCCTCATGGGAATTGTAGTTTGGGTGCCTCATGCTCCCATTCACCTCTGTAAACGAAGCTCCCTGACTGGACTTAGTCTTCCACAATGCATCCTGATCTCCTCAGGGGGAGGAGAGGTGGTTCATTGTGGGAGTCGCATGGCCACGGTGCATCCTGGGAGATGAGGTCTGGCTGGAGAGCAAAGAAAGCTGCTAGTTGAATGATTTCAGTGGTGGACTCAATCTGAGGAAATTGCAATCTGCCCTGCATAGTCCATAGGGAGAATGACTGGCTGAGTTAACCAGCTACAGTACTGATTGCAGTTATATGCCCAGTGCTAATACTGAGCAAACATCAGTCTAGGAGATAAATTCACCCTGGACTAGGGCTTTTGCAGCACCTGAAATACCCAATGTGCAGGGGTGGATTTCACCCAGAGAGAGGAAATCCCTCTCCAACCTTGTTCTGCCCAAGACATGAGCCTTCTTTGAGTTGGTTTGAAGTCCCATCTACCCTACCTCCCACCCAGCCTCTCCCTTCCCACCTGCTACAGACCTCTTGCTCCGTGTAACTTGGTCCCTGGAACAGGTCCTGGCCTTGCTATCTCTGCATTAACTGAAGGAGGTGGGGAATGACGCCTGATCTCACGTTACCCCAGGAGAAGAAAAGTTTTACTGGAAAGTCCAACAAGAACTCCTTCCTCCCCTCCCCCAGCTGGATGCGGTTAGGGTACATGGATGGGCACAAGAATTGCTGCAGCACCATGGAGAAGCCAGTCAGTTATTGCAGAAAGATAGACAATGATGTAATCAGTGGGAAGTCAGGGCTAAGGCTGGGTAAGGGTAGCACGGCTTACAAAGAACGGGATTCAGGAGGGGGCACCAGGAAGGGGACTGAAGCCCCTTTTGCAAAGTGTTAGCTGAAGATACAGCACGCGATAGAGGCAGGTAGTTATAGCTGGGGGTGGAGGAGAGACAAGAATGGCTCTTGGAGGGTATTGAACTGATGTGTTCATGTTTTCCCCACATACACAGGAACGGTATCTGAATTGTTAGACCCAGCACAAAGGGACACCCGATAATCAAATGCATTCAAGATCTCTGTGCATTACTCCAGCAGAACTGAGTGTAGGTGTGTGTGCGTCAGTGTGGAGGGACAGGTGCAGGTGTTGGTGACAGCAGAAGGGATCAGTGTATGGGTTGGGTGGAAGCCGGTATGGGGTAAGTATGTAACGAGGCAGGTATCTGTATGTGGTGGAGCGAGAGGTGTGGGGAAAGGAGCATGGGAAGAGGTGCCTGGTGTATACAGTAGATATGGTGGAGAGGAGGGGCGCATGAGTGAGAACAGGTGACGGCTGTGGGGCACGTGCATGGGAAGGGGGAACGGCTGTGGGGTGCATGTGTGGGAAGGTGGGGATGGCTGTGGGGCACGTATGTGGGAACATTTACTATGCTGTTACTCCACTTTTACTTGGACGAGCTCCCAGGATCCTGGCAGATGCCGTAGTTGGTGTTGGTGATGGATCCCACGATGGTCTTATTGGCCTTGCAGGTTAAGCCATTCTCGCAAGGACACTTGTAGTAAACCCCATGGATGCTCTGCAGGGGACACAAAGGTCTGGGTAATAGTACGGCACATTGCAGCATGCCCAGCACCTCTTCTGGTCTATCAGAAAGGCCTCAGCAAACCAGTCTGCTTCTCCTACATCATCCAGTCTGCTTCTCCTACGTCATCCCCTCTGCTGTGGGACACCCTTCCTGAGCAGCTCCACAAATCCAACCCTCCCTGCATTCAAATCCCACCTCCATCATGATGCCTGCAAGCAACCAGCCAGCTCCTAACAGTGAGGGGAGGGGCCAGTGGGGTGAGACGGTGTATAGTAACGCCCCTCAGGCAGCGTGGGTCTTTGTCACCCTCTACTGGCTGGTCCGTATAAGAGTTCCAGGTAGGAAACATGGTCCTTTAGCTCAAGCAGCCAAGTGTCGTGATTTTAGCTGTGTAGCCCACTGTTGCCTCCCTTTATTGACCTGGAGGTGGTATTGCCCTGTACTCTTTGTCCATCCAGCCTGAGCTTTCTGGGCAGGGATCGGGCCTTCCTGTGCGACTGTACAGCACAGTCTGGAAACAAATCATCAGCCACACCTGGGGCGAGGACACCACTGCTGGAGGCAGCTAAATGGGAAGCCCCAGAGTTGCCCAGTCTTTGAGTGGGGCATTAGGAAAGCCCCGCAGAGGGGCTGCTGGGCTCCATGACCAGGTAAGTGCCTGCCAAGTGGGCAAGGGAGCCATGCAGCCTTCCTTCAGAAAGCAGCTGTTACTAGAGGGGGAATGGGGGCTACCCTGGAGAAAAGATGTCCCCAGAGTGGGAAGGACCTGCCTTGAAAATCCAGCCCTGGCTGCACGGAAGGTGTTGAGGGCACCCAAGATCTTTCAAGGGGGTGGCATAAGGAGGAAGGGCACTAGGGACTATTGGCAGGTCACAGAAAAGGGACCACAAAGGTACAAGTGTTTGAATTGGGATCTCCGAGCTGCTGGAGCTTTTCCTTTCCCCATACTTGTTACTCACAACCAATTTGCAAACATGGGTCTCTATCAGCTGCCTGCACATCTGGATCTCAGCTGCTTTACCGGCTGCTTAAGGAGGAAGGACAAGGTACATATGTGGGAGCATGAGCAAGAGTTAGCGTGCCATGTACCTTGGGGGAACACTCCTGATTCTCGGCTGCTCGGTACGCACAACGAGCCAGTCTTAACCAGCCAGTCCTGTAGCAACAGCTGCTCTTGCACTGAACACTTTGCAGACACAGCTCCCCATTATCCTGGAAGAAACGCACAGTGAGAGCCGACGCATGGACTCCCAAGGGCCCCAGAGCTAAGGTCCGTCCCCCAGTGCCTATTCCTATCACAGATGGGGAGCCACACCTTGCAGCTGCCCTCTGTCACCTGCACTCCGGGCCCTGCCTCAAGCCAGTTCTGCTGTGGTGAGTTTCTGCTGGTGGAGAATATTAGTCCCACTTGGAATGAAATGACTCTGTGAAAAAAAATTGCTCTGGGTGGTTTCTTATATCTCAGTGCGGAGCGTGTATTTATAGGCACGTACACACCGAGTGGACCTTGTCTGAGGTGGCCAGTCACGTATGGTGCTGGCGCTTGTGTACACACACACACACACACACACACACACACACACACACACACACACACACACATACCACAACACACACACACACACACACACACACTCACTCACTCACTCACTCACTCACTCACTCACTGTCGGCCAAATTCTGAAGTTTTTCTTTAGTCCTGACTCAAGTGAGACTGCCAGGGAGGTGTACAGTAGTTTGCCCTGAATAAATCATGAGTAAGAATAGCAGAATCCACCCCCAAAAGTGAGTCCATTGTGCACAGTTCCACACACATGAAATCTGCCCAGAATGGGCATGGGATGTGCCCAGAAGGCTGCGTGTCCCAGCCCCAGTGTCCTAGTGTGAGACTCTGACATTTCCCCCTCTTCACCCTGAATCCCATGAAGGCCCTGGCTGTGGTTTCCAGGGCTTGGTTCGAGTTACACATTCTGACTGGCTCCATCACCTTTTATGTCCCAATCCCAATGATTTGGCGTGTGGTTAAGGCAATGTGTGGCAATTGCCGTATGACTAAAGCCCTGGACCAGCACACCAGAAACCTCCGTTCTGGCTCTGCCATAAGCTTCCTTTCTGGCCAAGACACTTAGCAATGGTCTGATTTTCAGAGATGCTGAGCTCCTTCCCCTCCCCTTGGTTTCAGTGGGAGATGGGATTGCTTAACACGGCTGCGAAGCAGTCCATTAATCGCTCTGTGCCTTGGTTTCCCCATCCATAAAATGGGGAGAATGATAATTCCCTGCCCCATGGGGAGTGGGGTAGTTAGAATGAATCATCTGGGGTTGTAAGTCATTCCAATATGAGCATGGGGATGGGCCACAGAAACGCCCATAAAGTCATTAGAATGAAGGAAATCAATTGAAATGAAGTACTAAGCTGCAACAGATGCCTTTGAAAACCTCTCTCCTCCAGCACAGGAAATTCCCAAGGAATCTGACTGAACACCGAAAGGAAGCAGTGGGATATTCTGAGCCCCAGCCTGCACATCCGCAGGGCAGCTAGTTCCCCACTGCTCCAAGAGACTTTCCCTCCCTGGAGTGCACGTGGGATCAGGCCCAGGCAAACTCTGCATTTCCCAGCCTCCTCTTACCAAATTGAAGATGAGGTCTCGTTGGTAAGAAAATGACCAGGCTGAAGCGAGGGAAAGCAGCAGCAGCAGGAGCAGGGCGCTTGCCATCTGGCGTGAGGGCAGCCAAAGAACTCGTCTGGGGCTTTCAGGGCAGGAACAGCGGCACAGCAGCATCCCAGGGCTATAAAGCAGATCTGCCCTCACGTCACCAGCCCTCTCCCAATCACATAAGCACACCTCTCTTTGCTGATAAGGCCACACCAGTCCACGAATTCTTTCATGTTCTGAAATATTGAAGGTGGAAATAGAAGAGAAGAATCAAGAGTAACAAACAAAAGCCCCAGTCCTGCAGTCCTTACACAGGCAATCTCAACCCTAATATGCCTGTGTAGTTCACCGCCCCAACTTGGTAAAGCCTCCTTATACTGTACAAGGACTTAGAGCCTGTTCCTGAAGTCCTTGTTTGGGCACAATACTCACTAAAGTTAATGGGAGTTTTGCCCGAGTGAGGAGTGCAGGATCAGAGCATTTCTCTGCTGTTATCTCCTCCTCAAGGTTCCTGTACCAGCTAAGAAGCACCCGGTTTGTTCTGGGGTCTTTCTGATCATTCTCAAAGGCTCTGAAGATTATTTAGTGCACCTGTGTGTCCCTCACAGGCGATGTCAGCGAGCTCATTGAAAGCACAAAGCGGGCAATGATTTCACCTTGTTGGGTTCTGATGAGCCAGCACTGCTCTGTCTGGGAGCTGTGAATGCAGAGAACCAATGAAAATCATGGCACTGAACCAGAACCATCAGTGCAGACAGGGAGTTGCCCCATGAAAACACATCTTTGTCTATGAACAAAGGGAATTAAGAGAAAGACTTTCCTAGGGAATTAGGTTACCGTTTCCTAGTTAAACTCGCCATTGTAATTATTTTTATCTGAATTTGAGCAAGGACCTTCCACTCTGGCCATGATGCAAATATCAGACTATTTGAGGGAAATTTGGCAATTTTTTCCTATGACAAAGAAAAAATCTTTCGTGAACAGAATCAGAAGCTGGTCGTATCTCCATCAAACAGATCTTTGTACAGTTGTTTTGTTTTTTTTAACAGAGATATCAAGAAATGAAATCTACTCCATGGAAACAGGAGATCAGATTTTCCAGGATTGGCATCCAAGATCTCCAAAGCCCAAGCTTTTAGGGAGTCATGGCTTTGGTCCAGCCCTTGATGGACATATGGAATTTGGATCCAGAGTTCAGAACAGGGCCCACCTCCAAATATTTTCATGCTTTAGGTCATTCCATGGGATGCTTTACATTTTCCAAACTTCCACTTTCATATTCACTGGCATTAGAAAGAAGCCAAGTGAGCTAAGCAAAATATACACAAGTGATCAAGCCATGCTTGCTCAATAGGCTGAAGAAACAGGAAAAGGGCCCTCATGTGCTAATACAAATGGAACCCAAAGGTTTCACCAGAAAAGAGACTATTTCACATCAGAGGGTACCATTGCTATCCAATGAGTCCTCTTCTGCAAGGCAGGAATGCTGCCTAGTGGTTATACCACTGGAAGTCATTGCTTGTGGGTTGTATTCCTGGACTCACTGAGTCACCTTGAGCCAGTTGCTTAGGCTTAATTAATATTTGTAAAGACCTCTGAGACTTACAAGATGGTCTGAGCAGTTTTGCTGTATTCACTTTTGTGACAAAGTGGGACTGTTCTTAATGTTTCCTCTGAATATTGTGTGGGTGCCTCAGTTTCTGGCTGCCACTCTATCTCCTGGTAACTTATGGCCTGGGCCCTTCCCCCCTGCAAGGAGATGCTAAAGGTGTGGGAGAAAAAGAGGTCAGATGACCTCCTGGCCCGGGAAAGGAACTCAGCAGAGAAGGAGAGGCTGGAGGTGTTTCAGCTGGGAGCTGGCTGGGGATGGGGCATTAGTGCAGACAGGGTTGTCTGGCTCTCTGGGCCCCAAAATGGACTCAGCTGAGGGGTCCCATTCTCTGTACCTACAAGCTCTGTTTTAGACCATGTTTCTGTCATCTAATAAACCTCTGTTTTACTGGCTGGCTAAGAGTCACATCTGACTGCGAAGTGGGGGTGTGTGCAGGACCTTGTGGCTTCACCAGGACCTTGCTTGGGCGGACTCGCTGTGGGAAGCGCACCGAGGGGCATATGCTGAACGCTTCAAGGTCAGACCCAGGAAGGTGAAGCCGTGCGAGCTTCTTGCCCTTCTGCTCCAAGCGAGAGGAGGCTCCCCAAAGTCCTGACTAGCTTTGTGGGGAGCAGTTCCAAAGCATCGCCTGGGGACTCCGTGACAACTCTATTTTGCTCTGCAGTTATATCGCACCTCTCTTCCAAAGACCTTAGCGTGCTTTACCACCAGTTGTGAATTCAGGTCAGGGAGTTAGGGAAGCACTGCCCCCCCATTTTACAGAAGGGGAAGTCAAGTCACAAAAGAGCTAAAGTGACTTGTACAAGGTGACTTTGTTGGCCAAGCTAGGAATAGAATCTAGAACTCCAGGCGCTCAGTCCCATGATCTAAGTACCAGACAATCCTCTCTCCCTTATTACCTCATTTTAAAGGGATACGATAATAAAATGAAAGTTGATTCTGCTGCTTTGCAAACCCATATCAGTAAATCTAGTCCACTTAACCTCTTCAGTGCCAAACAATGTGCCACAAGGGGGCTAGGAAACTTAGTTCTCCAGTATAGCCAGATGCATC
The DNA here is from genome assembly GCF_003597395.2 of Chelonoidis abingdonii. NCBI lineage: Eukaryota > Metazoa > Chordata > Testudines > Testudinidae > Chelonoidis > Chelonoidis abingdonii. Next base: position 20,400,891 of record NC_133772.1, read on the forward strand.
TAAAAGAGTGGGCGTTCCACTGAAATGAGCAAATAGTCTAATTAGAACTATTTAGTAGCATCTGAATATAAATTACCCAGAGCACTGTGATAAAAACCTGTAAACATCCAGTTCACCTTCTCTCCTCAGCCAGTCCAGTTGTACCTTGCACCCTTGAAAAGCATCTGCTAGAGCTCCACAGCGTTACTGATAAACAGTTGGCAGCATTGAGCCTCGACAAGGATTTGGCAAACAGCACCTGTTCTTGGGTACATTTGCTTTAAAAAACATTTCAGAGACTCAGGTTGGCTGGATGAGAAAAGGAAGCCAGCTCTGGGAACAGGCAAGTTTCTCACCTGTTACATTCCATCCACTTTTAACAATAATTCAATTGTTTGCTACCCTTTGCAGCCTTTTTATTAGCCATCCTGAGCGGTAACATATGGTCAGCAGCAGGTGAGTTTCTCCAGCCCCTCTTTTTATTGTCCTGGCCATTGAAACAGATCTTTAACGGCCCACAGCTGGGCAGATTGTACCCATGAAAATTCAGATACAATTTGCTTAATGCACAGCAATTTATTTGAGAAAGACTCACACAAGCAGTAAAAGATTCTACAATATGTCTTCTTAATAAGCCTCAATTCCCCAAGCATAAACCCTCAGGCCCTACAACATTGGCCCTACACAGTATCCTGATTGCAAACAAAGCAGGTATAGCTACCGGTCCTCGATGAAGACCTCGTCTTCTCTTCTCTTCTCAAGTACTTGGTCTGTCAAATGTCCCCCAGAGCAAGGTTTTGGCTACCCTGAGGCCCTCTGGTCCAAAAGTCCCACAAAAATCCCTCATAGCAGGGCGTTGACTATCCCGAGACCCCGTCCTACAGGGTCACAGACTTCTTTCGATATTAACTGGGGAACTGCCACTGCACATATGATGTTGTTAGTACTTATAGCCCTCGCTCTCAAAGGAGTTACATGCCCCTGAAATATGACCTGTGGCTGGGCAGCCCCTCGGACAGCAACAGCAGCAGTTTGGTTGTGGGAAGGGGCTCAGGGCTGGGGCAGGGGTTTGGGGCAGTGCTTACCTTGGGGGCTGGGGATCCCCAGAAGTGGCCAGCATGTCCCTGCAGCTCCTAGACGGAAGGGCCAGGGGCTCAGCACACTGTCCCTGCCTGCATGCGCCACCCCAGCAGCTCCCATTGGCTGTGGTTCCCAGCCAATGAGAGCTGCATAGCAGGCGCTTGTGGTGGGATCAGTGCGTGGAGCCCCCCCCCCCGGCATTTCCTCCCACTAGGAGCTGCAGGGACATGCTGGTCAGAGCCAGGTAGGGAGCCTGCCAACACTGCCAACCCTCCCCCCATCATCATCAGGGGTCCCAGGCTGCATGCTGCCATTGCCCTCCTCCCTCATCCCCATCCCCAGCAGGGGTCCTGAGCTGTGCACTGCTGCCCGTCTCCCTCCCAGCACCACCGGGGTTCCCAGGCCACCCCCTCTAGCACCTGCAGCACCCCCAGACAGCACCCCCCAGAGCACCTGTGCCCGCCCCAAGTTTTAGTTAGTGGTATATAGGAAAAGTCATGGACAGGTCAAGGGCTGTGAATTTTTGTTTACTGTCCGTGACTTGTCCGTGACTTTTACTAAAAATATCCATGACTAAAACGTAGCCTTAATCATGATAAAAGCATCAGCTAAAATACACATACATAGAGCCTCTGGTTAATCATTTATAATCCATAGTTCTATCAGCATTCAAGTGCAATTTCAGCATGCTATCTGATACTAAGAGAACCCTGCCCCCAGAATCCTTTAGCAAATTCAGATAGACCAAGCCTTACTACATTCATATTACCAGTTGTAACAGTCAGCAGCGACCCCCTAACAGCTAGTAGCCTTATAATAGCTGGCAACCATTAGGGGAAACTGGACACCTCACAGGCACAGTAGCCTGAACTTTTGAACTGTCTTCCCTTATTGGTCTTGAGGCAGTTGAAGCTGGTCTTAAGCTGGTTTTTGCTGAGCAAATTGCAGAAGTGCAGGGTTTGCTAACCACCAATCAAATGCTAACACGACCAAAGCCTGTGTGTAAGTGTGTATAAAAAATTCTTGGTTTTTGTATGGAGTAGAGTTTTATTGTACCAAGGTATAGAACTCTTCTTTCTTCTGCAGAATAAAGCAACCTTTCCTTATCCCTGTCTGGCTGTCATTAGCTCTCAGCTAGGTGGACCCGACATTTCGGTAACACAGTCATTCATAATAATTCAGCACCATCCCAACATTTACCTTGGCCGTCAGAGTCAACATCATCCTGCTCCTGGGAAACCAGAAAGGCAGTCTCTGTTGGGTCAAGCACATTTCTGATGTAACTCTCTTCCTCTGTCCTCTGAAACCTCTCCAGATCAGTGCAATCATCTCAGATAACAGTAAAAACAATGAGGAGCCCTTGTGGCACCTTAGAGACTAACACATTTATTTGGGCATAAGATTTTGTGGGCTAGAACCCACTTCATCAGATGCATAGAGTGAAAAATCCAGTAAGTAGTATACATTACAGTACATGAAATGATCCCTTCTAAATGAGCTAGAATAATAATAATGTTCTTCCTTTTAAACGAGTTCAGACAATATTGAAAGCTAACACCGAGGTATCGATTAAATCCCTCCTCCCAGGAAAGCAACGACGTCATTGGGAAATCTTGCTGTGTGTTGCACTGCACTTAGATTGTAGGTCCTTCGGGGCATGGACTGTACTTTTGCTTTGGGTTTGTACAGCTCCTGACACAATGGCGTCCTGGTCTAGGACTACGGCTCCTATGCATATGGCAATACAAATAAACAACAATGCTGCTCTGCCCCTGGAAGCAGCCACAGAGATGGAGCTAAGGTTGCTTTACCACAAGGTCAGGGTAGGGTTAGATGAGACAGGCATAATATCCTACCTCCACCATTTGCTGCGGCCAATGCTAGTACTATTGAGGCTAGTGCAATGGGGGAAGATTTTCCCCCCAAATTGCCAGCAGAGATACAGCTAGGTAAGGAGCAGCTAGGCTGAGTAAGAAGGAGAAAACTCACTGGTGTTGTATCTAAGCTGCGAATAAACAGGACTTCCCCATGTGGGATGGTCAATCCAGCACTTTCACCAGCACTAAAACATAAAAACACAGGTGCTGGAATGAGAGGGGCTGCCACACCCCCTGGCTTGAATTGGTTTCCATCATATCCAGGGTTGACAGTTTGGTTCAATGGCTCTCAGCACCCCCACTACACAAATTGTTCCAGCCCCCCTGCATAAAAATGGTGCTGTATATACAGTCACTTCTCTGATTGTAGGGCAGACTCTCAGCTGGGCTAAATGAACCATTAACTTCAATGGGAGTGCAGTGATTTCCCCCCAGTTGAAGATCTGGCCCTATAACCACATTGTCCTTCCCCTCACAAGCCCCAAGAGCCGCTTGGCTGGTTCCCCACCTTTCCTGTCCCTTGTTTTAGGCACAGCCCCCCGGAACCATTCAGGGGGCTAGTCCTTGGTTGGTTGCTTGGACAGGGGCGGGGCCCCCATCTGGTGAGCAGTGGATGATGGACTGAGGAAGAGCGTGTCTGGGAAGTAGGGGCTTGCGGGGGGGCGGGGGGCACGTACCTGGGGGTACAGGGGGCAGGGACCTGTGCCATGGCTCCTTGGCTTGTTCTCACCCTAGATCTCTCCATCCAGCCCCCCACCCGCGGGCTCACAAGGCGCGATTCCCCCCAGGGCAGCCTTCCTCACCCTAGGGGGAAGATCCGCTGCCTCCGGTCCCTTTGCCCAGGCCGGGCCGGGCGGCTCCCCGGCGGGCGCTCTCCGCGGTGCTGAATCGCGCTCCCGGAGCCAGCCAGAGCGCAGCGCGCAGGGAGCGGGCAGGGGGCTCCGGGGACGAGCAGGGGGCCGAGCCCGCTGCCGGAGGCTGGGCTGGGGAACCGAGGGGCAGGCGGGGGTGGGCGCGGCGGACGCGGGGGAGGAGGCAGCGGCGCCGGGAGACACGGGGGTGGGAGGAGCCGAAACGAAGCGGCTGGGCCCCCAGGAGCGCGGCTGGGAGCCGGGCAGCCCATCCCGGCCCGGAGCCGGGCACAGGGGCTGGAGCCGAGAATCTGGACACGGAGCTTGATCGCCAGAGCTGGGCCCTGAACACAGGACTTTGGGCTAGGTCCCAGAGCTGCGCCTGGGTGTGGGGACCAGGTGCAGGGCACCTTCCCCCCTCACTAACTTCCCTGGGAGCCCACAGCCTGAGCCTGCTGCCCACAAGGAGGCAGCCTCACCAGCCAGGGAGCCCCTGGCCCCATACCTCCAGTCCTGGACCAGCCCAGAAGCAGCATACCCAGCTCCGCCATGGGGAAGATGCTGCCAGCCCAGGAAGCGGCCCGGATCTACCACACCAACTATGTGCGGAACGCCCGGGCCATGGGGGTGCTGTGGGCACTCTTCACCCTCTGCTTTGCCGTCATCATAGTGGTGAGCTTCATCCAACCCTACTGGATCGGTGACAGCATCGACACTCCGCAGGCCGGCTACTTCGGCCTCTTCTCCTACTGCATTGGCAATGCCCTAACCGGCGAGCTCATCTGCAAGGGCAGCCCCCTGGACTTTGGCACCATCCCCTCCAGTGCCTTCAAAACAGCCATGTTCTTTGTGGGCATCTCCACCTTCCTCATCATTGGCTGCATCCTCTGCTTCAGCCTGTTCTTCTTCTGCAATTCAGCCACTGTCTACAAAATCTGTGCCTGGATGCAGCTGGCGGCAGGTGAGTAGCTTGTGGGGCTCCAGGGGGTACAGCCCAACCCAGTCCCAGGGGCAAAAATGCACCTGTGGCCCAGAGCCAACTCATTACTGTTTGTGTTATCACAGCCTCTGCAGGCCCATCTGAGATCACGACAATTCCAGAGCTGGGGGAAGCAATATAAAGGGCTGGCAACTGCAGGCTGAACAGCGAAACTTACTCTGTATTTTTTTTTCTACAATTTGGGTCAATTTAATGCTTGTGAAAGGAGCTGGATGGACAGAGTTAAAACCTGCTGTCCTCCCCAGCCATAAAACAGGCCCATTGAGGCATTTGAGATTCTCCCCTCCCCCACCATTTACCCTACCTTTGTGCCTCATTCATGCCCTGGCAGGGTGACATCACACAGGAAGAAGGTAGTTTATAATCTTCCTGAGCCACAGACTCATGGGGGGTCTCTGCTGAGACTGCCAGTAATACTACTATCTAGCTCTTCCATGGCACTTTTCATCCATGGATCTCAAAGTGCTTCACAAAGAAGGTCAGTTGCATCACCCCTATTTTACAGAGGGGGAAACTGGGGCACAGACCAGTGGTGTGACTTGCCCCAAGTCACCCAGCAAGCCAATGGCAGAGCCAGGTCTCCTGAGTTCCAGTTCAGTGCTCTGTCTGCTAGGCCACATTACCAATAAAGGTGTCATTTAGGGCCAAGCTTGAGGGGTTTTGCAACATGGACACCAGGCCCTAGAGAAGTGGGCTGGGACCTGTCAAACTCATTGCACATAGGTAAGCAATGCTCTTGCTGGTGCAGTAGCTGCATTTGCTGAAGCATGAAGGGGAGAACTGCTCAGAACTATCTCCCATCTAAAGCTTTACTTTAGGCAGATATAAAGGGCCACACTCTAATACTTTACTCATCATGAAAAGCACCATCCCACATGAACTATCCTATTGATTTCAGTGGGGCCCCTCCTGGAATGGGGCACTTTTCCACTAACCACTTCTGCCCAAAGTTTAGTTCTGTAAGGTAGGAGCCAGCTCAGAGCTTGCGAGGCCAGGCCAGTTCTGGACTGAAAGATGCTGGGTGAAGCAAACACTGTGGTTCTCCTGCACTACTGAGAGCAGAAAAATAAAATCCTTTCCAGTTAAAGAAACGGGTAAGAAAACCAGGAATGAATGTGGGCCTGAGGCACACCCACCTCTCTCTCTGCCTCCTCTGCCCTTGGAGGTGGGGTAGTTCCCTGCCTCTAAAACGCACGTCCTCAGGGGCAGCATGTTTGTATAATTTTTGGTGGTGCCTAGAATGGGTCCAAGCCTGCCCCCCACATCTGCCTTATAAGCCGATATATATATATATTTTAAATAATGTAAAAATGTGAGGACTCTGGGATGGGGCTGGTGATGAGAGGTTTGGGGTGTGGGAGAGGCTCAGGGAGAGGGTTTGGGTGTGGGGTGAGGGCTGTGGTGTGAGGCTGGGGATGAGGGGTTCATAATGGAGAAGAGGGCTCAGGGCTGGGGCAGAGGGTTAGGGTGTGGGAGATGAAGGCTCTGGTTGGGGATGAGGGGTTTGGGGTGCAGGCAGGCTGCAGGGCTAGGCCAGAGAGGAGGACTCCCCCCACCTGGCAGCAACAAGCTCCAGGGGAGGGACCCCCCTCTCTTCCAGTAGCACACTCACCTTGCACCACTGTCACTGCATGTGCTCCTAGGGCCCCTCTCAGGTCAGGAACCCCCTCACCTCCCCTGTGGTGGGTGGCGGAGGGTGGGAGGCTGCCATCATGTGTGCACCTCCTCCCTGCTGCTGCCCCTTACTGTAGCCTCACTGGGGGTGGAGGTGGGGCTACCTGTTGCGCAGAGTGGGACTGGAGTGATGACTGCAGGTGGGGGGCTCCCTGTGCTGGTGGAGGGTCCTGCTGGAAAAGGAAAGGGTCTGAGGTGGAAAGGCAGGGGAGGGGCACCTGGCACTAGTGGATAGAGGGCACTAGAACCCTGTGGTGGCAGTTGATGCCGGGAGCCTGCAGAGCCAAGACAGCAGGGAGCTGCAGGGGGCAGCCACCAGCTTGAGGCAGGGATGCTCCGGGCCTGGGGGGGGGCACACAGGGGTGCCAGGTGGGGCTGACCAGGGGGAGAGACCCAGCCCTGAACATTGGTGGAGCCAGGCAGTGGTGAGCTGGAGCTGGTTCCCACCGGTTAGCGGGAACCGGTTGTTAAATTTAGAAACCCTTTTAGAACCGGTTGTAAAGGGTTTTTAAATTTAACAAAAGCTCCAGCAGCTCCCTGCCCTGCCCTGCCCCCGGCGCCAGCTCACCTGGCTCCAGCTCTGCCTCTGCCTCCTCTTCTGAAGGCTCCCCCTCTGGGCTTCCTGCCAATCAGCTGTTAGCACGGGAAGCCTGGTAGGGCTGAGAAGGAAGCAGCAGCTTCCTGCACGTGAGCTGGGGCAGGGGGCACGAGGAGGGCTCTAGGTGCTGCGCGTCTCCGGCCCGCAACCCCAGGCCCGACTCTGGCCGGCCAACCGGGTGGCATGGCTCTGGGATGGCCCCGACCCCAACTCCGGCCAGGCAGCGCAGCTCCGGGCCAGCCCTCGACTCCGACTCTGGCTGGCCGGGCGGCACAGCTCTGGGCCGGCCCCTGGTCCAGCCCCCGACTCCAGCCTGGCCAGTGGCTCCGGACCAGCCCCAACCTCGGGACGGCCCTAACTCTGGGCGGCATAGCTCTGGGCCAGCCCCCGGCCCTGGGCCAGCCCCTGGCCCCCAACTCTGGCCTGGCCAGTGGCTCCAGGCCAGCCCCCGACTCTGGCCCCCAGCTCTGGGCTGGCCTCGGTCCCGACTGTGGGCCGGCCCCCGATTTCGGGCTGGCCAGCAACTCTGGCCCGGCCCCCAACTCCGGCCCGGCGCCCGCGGCTCCCAGCCCTGACTCTGGGTGGCGTGGCCCCCATCTCCAGGCAGTATGGCAAGGGGGGCAGGGAGTAGGGAGGGGGTGTTGGATAGAGGGCGGGGGGTGGATTAAGGTCGGGACTTGGGGCAGTCAGAGGGCAAGGAAAGAGGAATTTAATGGGGGCAAGAGTCCTGGGGGGGCAGTCAGGAAGGACCAGGGGTTGGATGGTGTGGTGGGAGGCAGTCAGGGGCAGGGGCTCCAGGGGCAGTCAGGACAGAGAGAAGGGGTGGTTGGATGGGGCAGGGGTCCCGGGGGGCCATGAGGAATAAGAGGATGGGTTGGATGGGGCGGCAGGGGGCAGTTAGGGGACAGGGAAGGGGGGTGGATGGGGCAGGGGTCCTGGAGGTGGGGTGTCAAGGAACATGGGAGGTTGGATGGGGCAGAAGTCCTGGGGAGTGCAGGGGAGGCATGACCCCCTCATGGGGTGAGGAGGAGGGAACCGGTTGTTAATATTTTGGCAGCTCATCACTGGAGCCAGGCCCCCAGGCCCTGAATATTGCTGGAGACTGGGCACCACGGGCCCATATAACTCGCTGCCCCTGCATGCCCTGTAATTCTTTCCTGGCTTGCAGAGAACAAATGAGGAGCATGAGTTAAAATGGGACATGAGGTCAAGATTTGCCATATTATCTCAGATGGTTAGTCCACTAAGCCTCTCCCCTCACTGCAGCAGCCAATAGGTGATGCTGTAGAGGAATATGAAGCAAAGCCCTTAGGCACCCAACAAGAGGTACAATTCTGTGCATGAGGGGGGGGAGGATTCCCTCCCAACTCCCGTGGCAGTCACCTGATGCTCTGAGGTATGGATCTTGATTGGCTTGCAGTAAGGCAAGCATTATTGGGCATAAAATTGTCCACCTAATGAACTCAGGTTGCAGTGACTACAGGCCAAGCAGATGCCAGGTCAGGGAGCAGATAAGCGTGAGCAGACTAATATGGTGAAGCAATTTACAGCCACTGTTGGTCAGTGCTCCTTTTGTTTACCCAGTACATCAGAAAGTAGAGCATGCACCTTACCGTGACACTAGGGACAGAAGGATAACAACTTTTCAGGCTACTCAACCCACTCAGCTTAGGGTTGGGGTTTACTGGGTGGAATTACCATTAATTAAACCCTGCCAGCAATACTAGTCCTCAGAGGCAAGGGGCATGGTGAGGGCTGTGTGCTTTCCCTATTGCAGTGAGAAGCTGCTGAAATCCAGTCCCGTCCAGCCTCCTGAAATATTGATGTCAAAGAGGAAGGCAGCATCCTGTTACAGTTCCTGCTTGGCTCAGCAGGCAGGGAGCCTTGCTGGTGGGGAAAATGCCATGGAGACAGAGAAAGTTGGACCAGCTTCAGTGCTGGTGGAAAGCCCCTGCAGGCAATGGAATTGCAGCAGGGCTGACTTTAGCCCTTAAGGTATAGACTAATTCCAACTGGTCTAAAGGAAACAATCTCAAAGATTAAGATAAGAGGCTTGGAAGCAGTTCAAAAGTCCAAGGAACCTGAACAACCAAAGGTTTGCTGCCCCAGAAGATTTGAGTAGCAATTTCTCATATATTTGCTTCTGCTATTAACATGACACATGGGGAAACAATGCAGCACCTGGGAAGGAGCTTGATTTTCGAAAGAAAGCAGCAAAGTCTTAGTCCCTTCTCACCATCTTTTCCCTTTGGAGGCAAACCAACCAGAGAGGGACGGGTTAGGAGCTGTGCTGTGTTCAGGTGACACGTGGCTTTTAAACAGATTAATAATAGAGAGAAACATGGTGAGAGAGTTCAATCTCCTTAATAAAATAAAGCATTTATCTGATTTATGTAAAAGAGGGTTTGGGATATGACTGACAGCCCTCCACCTTCCTCTTACATACAATCAAAGATGAAATATGGAGGCTAAAAGCTATTACCTTCCCATCCCAGTTAACATACAACAAATAGAGGACAGCCAGGCTGGGATGCCTTGGCTTTTAACTCCCTCCAAGAAGTGCTAGTGCATTAATGTGCTGGAACTGGGGGCACTGATGAATGCTTTGAGTTTGGACATTGGAAATCCCATGGTGAAGAAAGGGTTTCAGGCCGTGCCTGAGCTGACTGCTAGCAAATGGACAATGCAGCCTGCCCCAGAGAGGCAGTGGCCCTGCTGCCAGACCTGTGCTTTGCAAGGCAACACATGTTTGAAACACACCACCAGATTTCCTCCTTGCAGGGGGGCAGGTCTTTAGACAGATGCAACCAAACTCAGCCATGCCAAGGAGGCCATGATATTATCCAGTCCAGCCCACAAAAACCCTCTCCCTGGCCTGTGCTGAACTGTTCTTGAGAGTCGATATGTTTAGGGCTTTGCCCAGTCTAGTTTTAAATATTGCAAACCATGTGGCTTCCACCAAGTCCCATGGTAGAGTGTTCCACAGTCTCGAAGCCGTGTATATTCCTTCTACAAAAGTAGGTCACAGAGGCCCCAACTGCTGTGCAAGCAGACAGTAACATAAGAACACAAGAACGGCCGTACCGGGTCAGACCAAAGGTCCATCTAGCCCAGTATCTGTCTACCGACAGTGGCCAATGCCAGGTGCCCCAGAGGGAGTGAAGCTGACAGGCAATGATCAAGTGATCTCTCTCCTGCCATCCATCTCCATCCGCTGATGAACAGAGGCTAGGGACACCTTTCTTTACCCTTCCTGGCTAATAGCCATTTATGGACTTAGCCACCATGAATTTATCCAGTTCGTGGACATCTTCAGAGAAGCTATCCAGGATGAGCCACCCACACACCCACTCATCCCAACTTTCTGTCTCATTGTAGCAAATTAGCCCCCATCCAACTTGTATGTATAGTTGGTTCTATTTTCCAATGTGCATGTACTGTACAATTTTTTCACGACACCACCCACCATTCACTCTCTCATTCTTGCCCAATCACTTAGTTTGGAGAGCATCTTTTTGAAGTTCTCACAATCGCTTTGGTATTAACTATCTTGAGTAGTTTAGATCGACTGCAACTTGAACTTGATGTTTACCCCTTTCTCCAATCATTTATGAATCAATTGAATAGGAGGTCTAGACTGACCCTTGGACAATCACTAGTTACCCCGCTCACTGCAGATTTAACCATATTTAATTCCTACGTATTTGTGTCTGCTAGCCTGAGTTGTTCTCATCCCATGAAATGACCTTCCTTGTATCCCATGACAGCTTTAATTTACGTAAAGCTTTTGAGACCTTGTCAAAGCCTTTCGGAGAATCAAGTACCCTATGATCACTGGATCCTCTTCCCCATG
>NC_133772.1:20412387-20420681 GCF_003597395.2 Chelonoidis abingdonii
TGTCCACATGTTTGTTGACCTCTTCAAAGAACTCTAATAGATTAGTAAGTCACAATTTCCCTTTACAGAAACCATGTTGACTATTGCTCAGCAGTTTACTTTTTTCTATGTGTCTGACAATTTTATTCTTAACTATTGTTTTGACTAATTTGCCCAGTACCGACGTTAGACTTACCGGACTGTAATTGACGGGATCACCTCTAGAGCCCTTTTTAAATATTGGCGTTACATTAGCTAACTTCCAGTCATTGGGAACCAAAGCCGATTTAAAGGACAGGTTACAAACCTTAGTTAATAGTTCTGCAGCTTCACATTTGAGTTCTTACTTTATCGTCTTTAAGCTCTCCTTTTGTATTTCGATCGTCAATGAGAGAATCCCTGTGCTGAAGAGATCACAACTGAAGTAGGCCAGACAAAGGGAGCATGACTACTCCCATTTTACAGATAGCAAACTGAGGCACACAGAGATTAAAGCCAAGATTTGCAAAAGTGATAACTGCCCAATATGAGATACTTTTGGCTCTGCACTTCCTGAAAATCAGGGTCTTTTTTAGATGTCTCAGGTTAGGCACCCAAATACACTGGGCAGTTATGAAAACCTTGGCTTAAATGATTTGCCCAAGGCACATGGGCAGTCTTTTGGCAGCATGGGAATTGAACCGAGATTGCCTGAGCACTTTAACCACACAGACATCCTTCCATTCCTAATAGCTCACACTGTCTTAGTTTCCCTGAGATGTACGCCAGCCACCAAGTTACTTCAGCCTTTCACCAGCCTCTGTTATCTCTGCTGACTGAATCACTATTTGGTTCTAGCAGTCAAGTAGCCACCAGTCTAACCTGCAGTCCTAGCTCAGCTGATCAGCTCTGGAGGCATTGCTGGATGGCCTCATGTCAGGGGCTCTCCATAACTGCAGCAGAGTTAGGCAGATTGTGTTAGCACGATCGACAGAGCCTGTAGCTTCTCTCTGATTTCTCTATCACATCTCAACTGGTGGGGGGCATGGAAGGGACACCAGCTGAGATAAAGGGCTCCAGTGGCAACTGAGGGGCTGAGAGGAAGGATTGTCTGGGGTTAAGGCTGAGGCTCAGGTGATTCGGGTTCAAATCTCTGACTCTGCCACAGTGACTTGTTGTGACACTTTGGGGTTCAACCAGGCCACTAAGAGGTTGCGTAACCCTTGCCTGAAACTCTAGGTGCCTTAAATGGTATTCTGCTGTGGCTCACAGCCCTGACCCCATCAGCCAGCCTAGAAGCATGGTCACATCCTGGCTTTTCACAGGGTGACCCCAACATGCCCCAACTCTCAAATTTCCCCCAAACCCACTGCCCTGTAGCATCCAGTCCTCTAGACCTTAAGTTCACTGCTCCTTTAAAGAGACAGTAAACAGCAGCTTGTTCATCCAACTAGAGTTTGTCAAAGACTCGCTGCAGCTCTTTGTTGGTTATTATTAAAAGGAAAGCAAGTTCACTACTCCAAAAGGGATACATTTAAGTGATGCCAAATATAAGGAATAAAGAGAAAAAGGGTTATAAGCAAACAAAAGTAAAAATATGCTTCTAACACTAAAAACTTAATTTTGGCAAGTTACAATCTTTGCCTAAGCAGGTTTCTTACATACATTTTGGTTCCCAGCGACTTCAACCCTGTGGTTGAAGCATCCAATGTACTATGATTTCAAGAGCTCTGGACCCTTTAGTTTCCCAAGGGATGGATGCCAGAATGGCCTCTCTCTCTCCTTATATCTTCCTAAAGTTCACTGACCCTGCTTCAAGAGGCAGGAAGCTATCCCAGGGTGAAGTCTCCATCCCCCCAGCGAGCTTGTTAAGTCATTATCTTTCCCCACTTGCTCTCCCAATGGCTTTGTTTACCTGGCATATAAATGGGCTTTTCTTTGCCTTCCTGGCTTAATTTACATCAGAGACACATTCAAGGAGGCAGAACCACATGCCTCTGTCTGGAACAGTCATGACTGACACACTGCTTGAGAATCCATATTAAGAATGCATTTGTTTTCCAGCTCTATAAAGTCCTTTGCAGGTTTACCATACATACATCATGCAAGAATATTAATGATCAGAGAGTTCTGAGTTCCAGTGATATGTTACATGCCACCTTTTGGATAAACATTATGACAACAGTGAGTAGGAGTGCAGTGAGTACATCAGGGCTGACATGAGTTGCCGACAGGGTAGCGAACCGCCAGGGGGCCACTCTGTCACACTGGTCCAAGGTCTCACGATCTTTCTGTGCCACCAGTCCCCTCATCTGTAGAAGTGAGGGGAATCTTTTCTCTCTCTTACCCTCCTTTTTTTTTCTTGCCTTGAATTCAGTGAGAAAGAGGAATAGGTTTGTGCCTTGGGCATAGCTGCAACATGTGGGAGGTCAGACTTGATGGTCCTAATGGTACCTTCTGGCCTTCAAGTCTATAAGATCTGGGGCCATTGGTCATATAAAAGCCTTTGACGTGAGAGCAGCGTGCAGAATAGCAGCTGAACACAGCTCTCTCTGCCAATTCCATTAGCATCCATGGTGCCTTATTAACTTAACTTCCTTCCTTCAGCCTTTGTACTGTGCACTGCTGCTAGTCAAAGATGGCGCTAACAGCATAAAAGGCAAGTGGTTGAACCACAATTAGAGAAAGAACCGCTGAGAAAATAACAAGATTTTAGGGTGGAATAAACTATTTCCAGTGAGTGAGTCAGAGCAATGAGTTGGTCGACTTGCCTGGTACCACATAAGGCCAGATTGTGGGGTCTCTATTCCCAGGGGTGAGCAGCGCTATTGACTTCAGTGTCTAAGTTCACCAGCTGTCCACCAACTTTAATGCATAAGTCCAATGACTGATTGCATAAGTACTCGGAGTGTGAAAAAACTCCATAATGTGGCCCCTCGTGAGAGGCACACCAAACCTCGTGTGCGCGCATCGCTCTTTGAGATCAGGGATAGGTTCATGTTCATGAGGAGTAGAACAAACTCCACTAACGTGGCAGCAGCTGTTCCTGTTTGAAAGAGACCGCTCTCTGCTACCCAGCCTGGCCGATGCATTAGAAAGGCAGATGGTTTCCTGCACCAGATTGCTTTGCAGAAGCTCAGACCTGAGCCATTCCTTTTAGGGGACAAATCTGAGGCACTGTGCCTGACTTAGGTGTTTGTTGATCAATGAAAAAATAATTTTGGAACAAATTAATAAAATGTAACAGTAATAATCAGACCAGAGGGTATTCACCCTAGAGTTCTGAAGGAACTCATGTATGAAATTGCAGAACTAACAACTGTGGTATGTAACCCATCACTTAAATCAGCCTCTGACCCACACGACTCAAGAATAGAATGTAATGCTGATTTTTAAAAAAGGCTCCAGAGGCAATTCTGGCAATTACAGGCCAGTAAACCTAACTTCAGTACCAGGCTAATTGGTTGAAACTATGATAAAGAACAGACTCATCAGACAAATAGATGAACACAATATGTTGAGGAAGAATCAACAAAGCATTTGTAGAGGGAAATCATGCCTCACCAATTTATTAGAATTCTTTGAGGGGGTCAGCAAACTTGGACAAGGATGATCCAGTGGATATAGTGCACTTGAACTTTCTGAGAGTCACACCAAAGGCTCTTAAGCAAAGTAAACTGTCATGGGATTAGAGAGATGGTCCTTTTGTGGATCAGTAACTGGTTAAAAGACAGGAAACAAAGGTTCAGGGATAAATGGTCAGTTTCCACAGTGGAGAGAGGTAAATAGCAGGGTCCCTCAGGGATCTGTACTGGGACTAGTGCTGTTCAACAAATTCATAAATGATCTGGAAAAGGGGATAAGGAGTGAGATGGCAAAGGTTGTAGATGATACTAAATTGCTTAAGACAGTTAAGTCTAAAGCTGACTGCAAAGAGTTACAAAAGGATCTCACGAAACTAGGTGACTGGGCAACAAAATGGCAGATGAAATTCAATGTTGATAAATGTAAAGTAATGCACATTGGAAAACATAATCCCTACTATACATACAGAACATTGGGGTCTAAATTAGCTGTTACCACTCCAGAAAGAGATCTTGGAATCTTGGATAATTCTCTGAAAACATCTGTTCAATATGCAGCAGCAGTCAAAAAAGCAGCCAGAATGTTAGGAGACCTTAGGAAAGAGATTGAGACAGTAAATATCACAATGGCACTATATAAATCCACAGTACGCCCACACCTGGAATACTGCATGCAGTTCTGGTCACCACATCTCAAAAAGGATATATTAGAATTGGAAAAGGTACAGAGAAGGGCAACAAAAATGATTAGAGGTATGGAATAGTTTCTGTATAAGGAGAGTTGAAACTAGCCTAACGGGTGATGCTGGTGGTAGAAAGTCTGTGCACGACGGAGGAAAGAATGTCACTGACGACAAACGTCAAAAATTAAAATGTCTGTACACTAATGCGAGGAGCCTAGGGAACAAGATGGAGGAACTGGAGCTACTGGTGCAGGAAGTGAAACCGGATATTATAGGGATAACAGAAACCTGGTGGAATAGTACTCATGACTGGAGTACGGGTATTGAAGGCTATGTGCTGTGTTTAGAAATGACAGGAAGAAAGGCAAAGGTGGTGAGTGCTTGTACATCAATGATGGGTGAACTGTAAGATAAGAAGTGATGGAATAATAAGGACGTGGCTCTGTCTGGGTAAAATCACACTGGGTAAAAAGCTACTAGAGCTTCCGCCTGAGAAGTGGTTGGGTGGTGCTACAGGACCGCCGGATCTGATTTGGATATGGTAGAACCTACTTAATGTCTTTAATGAAAGTAAACACAAGGGGAAATTGTGTGATTATGGAGACTTAACTTCCCGTATACTGAAGACGAGTGCTTTGCAAAAATTAAATACAGATTTTCTGTGATGTCGAAGCGGATGAATTTCTTCTCAGTTGAATTGAACGTCTAGAAGGGGATGCCATTTAGATTTGGTTTTGAGTAAGTGGAGCCTTGCTAAGAAAATGTGTAGGGAGCAAACTTGGTTCGAGTGACCATGAGCTTGATTCAATAAATTAGATGAGAGATAACACAACGCTTAATTTGGTTAGGGTTGTCGACTTCTCGAGGGTATTTTAAAGAGTAGAATTAGTTAGGAAGTGGTGGACAGAGGAACTTGTGGATTAATGGACGGAGGTTGAATTAGTTTTAATCCGCACTTGCGAAATGTGCGAAGCCCTGATCCAAGAAAGAGGAAAAAACATGGGCAGGAGTTTAGGCCAGCTGGATGAGCAAGCAACTCAGAGAGGGATTAGGAAAAGCAGAAAGCTTACAGGAGTGGAGAAAATGCGGATTAGCAAGGGACAGCTACCTTAGTGAGTCAAGAACGTGTAGGATAAGTGGAGCAGGCTAAAGCCGCCGTGAACTGGACCGTGCGAAGGGAATCAAACCATATAAATAGTTCTACACCACATAAATAAAGAAACAAAGAAAGAAGAAGTGTGGCCGCTATACACTGAGGATGGAACGGAGGTTAAGGATAACCTAGGATGGCCCATATCAAATTCTTTCCTTGTCTTAATGACTAGAGAGTATGGGACGATGGAGGGTTGAAAATGGGAATGTGGTATGGAGGTTGATTACGCATTGGATAAGGCCAAACTTGCAACGCTAATGTGACAAAATCGAGGGACGGACCAATCTCCACTCCGAGATATTAAAGGAACTGGTGCGTGAAATTTGCGAGCCGTAGCGAGCATATTTTTTAAGCATCGTAAACTCGGGGTTTGCGTACGACTGGAGAATTGCTAAATGTTCTATCTTTAAGAAAGCAATAAAAGTGATCGCGTAAGTTATAGCCTGTTGTAGCTTGACCGTGTCGTGTTTGTAAGGTTTGGAAAAATTTTAAGGGAGTAAGTAGTTAGGACATTGAGGTCAAGTGGTAATGGGACAGAATGCAACATAGGCTTTTATAAAGGTAGGATCGTGCCAAACCAAACTGATCTTCTTCTTTGAGATAGTGCCGATTACTTAGAATTGGTAAATGGGTAGATCTAATTTACTCGATTTCCGTAAGGTTTGACACGGTTCCGATGGGGAATGTTATGTTAAATGGAAAAGATGGGGGATGAATGTGAAAGTTGTAAGTGGATAAGGATGTTAAGGGAACTCCAGCGGGTCGATCTGAGCATGGGTGAAGAGTCTAGGCCCCGTCTAGATTGGGAGGAGATTACACACCCTCAAGATGGCGTTGGCACCATTATAACCTATTTATTATGACTTAGGCAGAAGCGAGGGCATGTGCTTAATAAATTTGCGGATAGCACTGCAAGGGGTATTGCTAACACGGAGAGGACGGGATATCTATTCAGGAAAGATTCTGGAACCACCTGTATCACTGGAGTAATAGTAATAGGATGAAATATTAATAGTGAAAGTGAAGGTCCTGCACTTAGGGATTATAAATAAGAATCTTTAGATATACATTGGGGACGCATCAGTTTGGAAACGCGGAGGAGGAGAAGGACCTTGGGGTATTGGTTGATAGCGGTGAATGCTATGACACCAATGTGATTGCTGTTATAAAAAGCAATACTGCGTTTTTAGGATGCATCAGGCGAGTATTTCCAGCAAGAGAAGAGGTGTGTAGTGCCGTTATTACGGCGCTGGTGAGACCCCACTGGAATATTGTGTGCATTCTGGTGTCCATGTTTAAAGGATGAATTCAAACTGGAAAAGGTTCAGAGACAGGCACTAGGATGATCCGAGAATGGAAAATCTGCCTTATGAAAGGAGACTCAAAGAGCTGGCTTGTTTAGCCTGCCAAAGAAGGCTCCGGGGGATATGCTGTGCTTCATATAAATATTATAGGGGGATTAACGTTAGGAGGTGAGACGAATTCTTAAGTTTATGTACTAGTAGGCACGAGGACGATGGGTAGCAAACTGGATATTAGGAAGTTTAGACTGAAATGACGAGGTTCTAACCATTAGGGGAGTGAAGTTCTGAACAGCCTTCCGAGGAATAAGTGGGCAAAAGACTTATCTGGCTTTAAGACTAAGCTTGATAGTATCTTGAGGATGTTATCTCTCTCTTCTTTCTCTTCTCTCTCCTTATCTCTTCTTTTATTTCTCTCCTTCTTCTTTTTTCTTCTCTATTTTATTTTTTTTTTTGCTCTTCTGTCTCCTTCTCTCCTTTTTTTCTATTTCTCTTTGTATTTTCTTCTTCTTTTTCTTCTGTTGCTCTGTCTTCTTGTCTCTTATTTATTACTGTCTTCTCTTTCTTTTTTTTACTGTTTCTTCTCTCTCTCCATCTCTGTCTCTTTCTCTTCTCATGTTCTCTTTATTGTTGTCTCTCTTTTCTTCTTTATTTCTTTCTACTCTCTCTTTTTTCTATTGTTCATCATGTGTTGTATTTTTTTCTTCTTTTTCTATTCTCTCACTGCTTTTTCTGCTTTTCCTCACTCTTTCTTTTTCCCCTCTCTTCTTTTTCTTTGTTATTCCTCTCTTTCCTCGTTTCGTCTTGGCTTTCTCCTTTATCTTCCGTGTTATCTTTATCCCTTTTTTCCTTGTCTTTCTTTTCTCTTCACTTCTCTTCCTTTATTTTCTTTACTTTTTTGTTGTTTTCTATTTTATCCTCCCTCTCTCTCGCTTTTTCTTTTTCATAATGTTTTACTCATTCTCTTTTTTTCTTTCTTCTTTTTATTTTATTTCTTTTCCTCTTTTTCTTGTCTTTATCTTTCTCTTATCGCTTCCCTCTTTCTTTTTGGCTCTATATTTATATTCCTCTTTCTCTCTTACTTTCGTCTTTTCTTATTTTTTTCCCTTGTCCTCTTGCTTCTCCTTCTCTCTCTCTATGTGTTCTCTTTGCTTTTGTTCTTTCTCTTTCTATCTTCTCTTCTTATCTTTCTTTTCTATCATATTTTTCTACAGCTATTTTTTTTCTTGCTATCATTTTCTCTTTTACTATTTTTTTCTTTTTTTTACTGTTCCTGCTTTAATTCCTTTCTTTTTTCTTTTCTCTTTTCGATTTATCAGTTTCTCTGATCCTCTGTTCTCTTTATTCTCTATCTCATTTTCTATCTCTCTACTCTCTCTTTTCTTTTCTCTTTTCTTTCTTTCCTTCTCTCTTTTCTTCTTTTCTTATGCTCCTCTCTCCTTCTTTCTTTTCTTTCTCTCTTCTCTTTTCTTTCTTTCTTCTCTTTCTTCCTCTTCTCTCTCTTCTCTTTGTTCTTCTCTTCTCTTCTCTCTTCTTGTATGTTGTACTTTTCGCTTCTGCTCTTTTTTTCTTTGATTTCTTTTTTTTTTGTCTGTGCTTTCTTTCTCTTATCTTT
>NC_133772.1:20420706-20493978 GCF_003597395.2 Chelonoidis abingdonii
GGGGTTGTTATAAATGTGTATGGGTAGGGTTTTGTGGCCTGCCTTGTGCAGGAGGTCAGACTAGATGATCATATTGGTCCCTTCTGACCTATGAGTCTATGAGTCTATGAGATATTAAAAAGACTGGGACTGTTCAGCTTGGAAAAGAGACAACAGAGGCTGGGGATATGATATAGGTCTATAAAATCATGAGTGGTGTGGAGAAACTAAATAAGGAAGTGTTATTTACCCATTCACAGAACAGAAGAACCAGGGGTTACCCAATTAAATTAATAGGCAACAGGTTTAAAACAAACATAAGGCAGTACTTCATAGAATGGACAATCAACCTGTGGAACTCATTGCCAGGGGACACTGTGACAACCAAAAGTATAATTGGGCTCAAAATAGAATTACAGAAGTTTATGGAGGATAGGTCAATCAATGGCTATTAGCCACGATGGTCAGGGATGCAGCCTGATGCTCCAAGTGTCCCTAAGCCTCTGACTGACAGAAGCTAGGACTGAACAACCAGGGATGGATCACTTGCTACTTGCCCTGTTCTGTTCAGGCCCTCTGAAGCATCTGGCATTGGCTACTGTCAGAGACAGGATACTGGGCCAGATGGACAATTGGTCTGACCCAGTCTGGTCATTCTTATGTTCAAACTGAGCAGACACCAGAAGGCTAGTTATTTTAGGTGCAGGTGGAGCAGGGGCATAAAGGATGGGGTGGAGCCTCTATTTTATTTGTATCAGGATCACATCTCAGTCTAAGATGTAGGTATTCCTTTAAAGCTTCCCCGCCCATCCCCCTCCTCCTCCATGTTGAGCTGCAGGGGAAGGTAATTAAGTGTACTGGAAGGCACAGCTTCTAAATGAAGAGAGATGGCTTATGGAAAGCCAGTAAGATGCACAATGCCCTTACTACTGTCCTCCCTGCAAGCCTTTGGAAAAAAAACCCTGAGCAAACTTGCCAGGCAGCAGCTATTGACAGTCCTGAGAGCATTCTCTGGCCTACAGTGTTCCCAGTGACAGAGAGAAATGGTGGCTGCAGGGAAGGGTGTGTGTGTGTGTGTGTGAGTGGGGGACAAGGGCATGTGGGGGAGGGGGAGGGGCAACCGCAGCATCTTTACACCACTGAATAGCAAGAGGGATGGATGGTGCTGCTGCTAACCTGCTGGCACCTGGTGCATCAGAATTTAAACAGCATATCAAAGTACAATAGCCACGAGCATGCAGCGACTTCAGGGAACCATTAGCCGTGGGTCACTGGAGAGAGGGCGTGCGCCATGGAGAGAAATAGTTTCTCATTCCAGAGCTCTCGGCCCAATAATGTTTCTGCTGCGTATGAGGGAAGTGCATGTTTCTGGCAGAAGGCTGCGCACTGAAGTTATACAAGATGCTGATTTGTGATGGATATTACATTTGTACTATAGGCTGTCTGCCCCCTTGGGCTAGACACGGTACAAACATAACTTTGGCCCCGACCCAGAGAGCTGGGGGAGGGGAAGAGCAGTGAAGTCTCTTTCAATCTGCTTAGGAAGTTGCTTTGTACAGCCTTGGAGGGGAGCCGTATGTGGACATTTTGAAGAATTCATTGCAGCAGTATTTGTATTAGGGTAGCTTAGGAGCTCCAAATCAATCATCATGCTAGGCCCCAGGCACACACATCTGAAAAGAGAATCCCTGCTTGGACTCTGAAATGCTTACAACATCTATTGTTAATTTAACCATGGCAAAGCCCTCGTTACATCCTCATGTGGGCAACTGGCCAATACCTTTGGCCAAATGCGACAGTCCCTGTCTCACATAATAGTAACAAGCCTTTGCCGCTCGTCAGGCCAAGCTGGTGTGGCCCTGCTCTTGGTTGGATAGCATTTCCCGGTTTGTCTGGGCAAAGCCCCTGGAGCAGAGGAAGAGAAGAGGGAACAGTTGTATGAGATGGGGACATAGGGGACAGAAAGAGCCCTCGGCATAGGGAATTGCAGGGAGCCCCTGAAATAAACACAGACAGGAGGGTGGCACGCAAGGAACTTGAGGGGAAGAATACAAGGAGTCCTTCGTGTGGGCACTGAGGTCAGCCTCCCTGCTGCCCTTCCATCTCAAAACATTCATCACTTGATGCCAGGAGCCCACGCACTGTGCTAGGCACCATACAAACATTAGTATAAAAAATTTAAATGCTACAACTCCCCACATCTCCTTCCCCCCACCAACCACTTCTTTACAATCAGCCAAAGGCAAACTGGGACTAGGAGCCAGGCATCCTTCTCTGAGGGCTAGCACCCTAGTGGGACATGTCATGACTCTTCAGAGAGTATAGACAGTACTTAGCAGCCAAAGCACCTTTGTGACTTTGGAAGACAAGTTACCCGGCTGAAAGGAAAAACTTGAAGCCACTGCTGCATTTGCTCTGATAACAGCGGGAAAGGCATCGCATAGTGCAGACATGGTACAGGAGTGAAAGCAGCTCAGGACCAGGAACGGATCAGACAATGGGGTTGTGTACACTCCCAGTGGCAGGATATCTAAATGTTTACAAAAGGAGTCAACCACACAGGATTCCAGCTGGAACCACTTCAAAATTAACCTGGGTGTCAATCCCTCGGGCTGCAATAAAATACAGCTAGGTAGAGTTTAGCCCAACACTGGTTAACCAAACGGTAATACAAGTTCCTCCAGCTCAAACAAGTCCATTGAAAATCTGTTTTAAGCCATTAGGAGGAGACAGTTCCTAGGGACGGAGATGGTGCCTTTGACAGGATGCTGTTGCATATTCATGCAGAAATGGAAAAGCGTTGCCAAGGTGACCAAATTAATGGGAGATTTTGCAGCGGCATTTCCCTTCTCAAAGAGCATTGTGCTCCCGGAGACACAGCTTCTCTCCACTCCGGCTGGCTAGACAGCCCAGCCGGGGGGGTTACGAACCCCTTCCCAGCTCATTTATGGCAGTGATGGCAGCTGAAAGCAGCTAAGTGTGTACATGGATAATCAAAAGTTAAACAAGGATAGCAGGCCTATGCTAAGGCCATGCCTATGCTAGGACCACTTTGCTAATATAACTAGACTGTAGTGGCAAAGTGCTCCAAGGATGGATGCAACTCATGGCAACAAAGCCAAACTTTTGGCACTCTAGCTTATTCCAGTATCCATGAGTGAAACAAACCATCTCAGTTAAAGCCCACTTTTGCCAGAATAACTATCTAGCTAGGGGATTCTGCTGGCACAGTGCGCCAACCCGCAGTGCGCAGCAGCCCCCCGCTCAGCATAGCCATGTTGGCAGTTTGCAGTGCACACATGGTCTCACAGTTTGGTATCAGTACGACTGTGTTGGTGACGGGTGCAATTTTAACCAAAATAGTTACACTGGTACAACTCCAACTGTGGATAGCTATACTGCTAGAAAGGTAGTTTATTGGCCTCCTGCTAGGGAAATAAACGATACTGGTATAAGGTACCTTTATATTGCTATAACTTCATCGACACTTGGGTGTGGGGTGGTTGTACCACTTTAACTGTACTGTTCTAGCTATACTTGGGTAACTTTTCTGTTTAGACTCGACCTGGCTCCCATATAACTAGGCTCCAGGAAAGTGAGATCACATCAACACTGCACACTGGCTGCAAAACTACACTTGCCAAGTGTTAACCCAATTGCACTTCACTATGAATTTTAGTCCTAGAGCTTCTCCGCCTGGAAGGATAAATACCCACCTGAGTGGAGCACTTTGAGATTTACAATAGAAAATTGCACCATGATTATTATTGGAAGATGTTTTGGCATGAGGAACTAATCAGATTGGTTGGTAAGAGTCTGAACTACCTATAGCTGCATGAGTTAGACCAGAGCTAAACCATTTTAACAAACACATTATTTGGCACAACTCAGCCTTTGAGCATTCTGATATTGATGCTCAGATGTAGAAATAGCTTTGTAGGGCATTTGTCAGCCAAGAAACAGCTTTGCAGAGGCAACTTTCCTCTCCATTTCACCAGCAGTGGAGAACTGAGGCACAGCAGTTGAAATGGATATTTTGCTGTTTATTCATCACTCAGTGAGCTGTTCTGGGATTTTCATTTAGTCCATAGCTTGTTCTTTGAGCTGGTGCATCATAGTCATGAGCACATAACTGAGACAGTGCTGGTTCTGTTCTGAGCCTGATCCTGCACTGTCAACAGCAATAGCTCTGCTGTTAGCTTCCAGGAGCACAGCCTCAGGTGCTGCATGATGCTAACTGATAAGGTTCCAGAAGATGCTCACAGAACATCCACTTCAAGCTGTGAAAGGTTACACTCCAGTTTGCACAAGCACTTGCTGAACCTTTGTGGAAAGGGGAGTGGGCACAATGCCTTCATGAAAAAAGTTTGAATTAGGATCTAGGAATCTTTTTGTGTGCTGCTTTCCACCCAGCTCCAGTCAAAATGGTAGTGCACTACCACTGTGCAACCTGTGCCCACATCCGTGTTTTTTTCTCCCTGCAGCGGCTGGCCTAATGATAGGTTGCCTGATCTACCCGGATGGTTGGGATTCCAATGAAGTGAAGCGTATGTGCGGGGGCAAAACTGACAAATACACACTAGGGGCGTGCACTGTGCGCTGGGCCTTCATCCTTTGCATCATTGGGATCCTTGACGCCCTCATCCTCTCCTTCCTGGCCTTTGTTCTAGGGAACCGGCAAGATAATCTCCTCCCAGATGATTTCAAAGTAGAAAATAAAGGTAACAGCCCCATTTTGTTCTCTCTTCTTGCAACCCCCCCTCACCTGTTAGAGGGTACATCAAAACCTACTGCCACCTATAAAGCCTGCAGCCATGCCCATTGGGCCCAGATACCATGACAGGTGTGAATTGTAATGACCTGGACAGTGCTCGGGATGGGAAATAAAGGGGGAAGGGATATTCAAGAACCAAGAGATCAGGTAGGTTCCTGCAGTACAGACCAGGTCAGGCTTCTGCCCACTCATGGCTACCTGGCTAATTGCTTTACATAAATTAGTACTTTCCCACCATTAACAGCCTCCATGCCAATCAGGCAGGAGAAGGCAGATATTACCCAGGGAGCTACCCAGGGCAGATGTTACTCAGACATAGCAATTGATGCCAGCAAAGAGACTGGACCAGGGATGGCAGAGAAAGTCCATTTTATCCAGGGAAGAAATTGGTTACAAGGCTCCTAAGACTTGTATTTCATCTTTTGAAGACAGTTGCTCCTGTTCTTTCCGTTACACTCCCACTCACCCTAGTATAAAGGCAGTTCTTTGTTTTGCAGAGGAGGGCCATGAATGAAGAAGCTGACCACCACAGTAAGTAATCCTCTTTGCAATTATTTTAAATTTGTTCCAAGTATATGTAAACTAAGTATACTTGGGGGAGATTCCTGAAAGATCACTGGTAATGTTTGGCTTTCAGTACCCTGTATTCCCACTGCCTTTAGTTACATCTTTGCTTTTACCTAATGGCACTAAAGGAGCAATAACTTACTGCACAGAATGGGATTTAAAAAACCCTGTGTTGATCTACTTTAAATTAGTTTTGTCACGTTCTAATTTTTTCCTTCTTTCCAGGGACATCTAGAGCCCCTCCAGGTAACGACCAGAAACTTGATGCTTTTCTTATCAATCATTCTAAAGGAACTCTATTCTCCCTACAAACTTCCTTGAAAAGATTCCATGCAATGGGTTGCTGGAGACTCAACCCCCTCATGGAATTTATTTGGATGGAGGAATTCAATCCATTATGGAAGGAGGGGAAATGAAGGGGAGAAGAGGAGCCAGTATGTGCTTTAGCTACCTATGGTCACCTTTTGTACTGGCTTATTGCAAGAAAAAATTGCTGAATAAAAGGCAAAGTTGCAGTGTTTTGACTCTGTGCTGGTGTCCTTAGAAAACTAACTTAGCTGGCTTCTTCTTCCAGGATCTTGAGTATTGTTCTACAGGAGAAACCATTTAACACCCAAATGCCAACAAAGCTCAATGGGCTTCTTCTATAAAGATGCCCCTTGAAATTACCCATAAGAGGAGAGTGACAAAGCCACAGTCCAGTTGGTAAAATAATTCCGCAAGAAAATAGATTCATGTACAGTGAAAAATTGGCCTTAGGACTCAACTGGCTTCACAACCCCCGTTGCATACATTAAAGGCAAATCATGATGAAGCCTTGTTTCTGGCACAAATCTGCTGGGCTCCAGCATGATGTAGCAGGCAATTCTGATCATACTCACTAGAGCAGATGGTGTCACTCAAAATCAGTTCAATTCACACTGTTACTGCATTTACCTGATTTTGTTACCAGTTCATGTCACACCATGAACATGCATCTGCAGCAGTCTTCTGCATATTCACATTCCTGTGCAATCTGTAGAATGTGATCTCTTCTGATATGTAAAAGCAGCAAAGAGTCCCGTGGCACCTTATAGACTAACAGAGGTTTTGGAGCATGAGCTTTCGTGGGTGAATACCACTTCATTGGATGCATGTAGTGGATGTATTCACCCACCAAAGCTCATGCTCCAAAACCTCTGTTAGTCTAAGGTGCCACAGGACTCTTTGCTGCTTTTAGAGATCCAGACTAACATGGCTACCCCTCTGATACTCTAATATGAGGATCTTAAAGATAGCACTACCAGCTCTAAATCCAAAATTTACATAGCAAAGTAGAACTTAAGATTTGTTTCCTTATGGCTGCTAGAAATCAGGTCAGTTCCAGCAAGGCTGCACCCTGGTCTTCCAATTTCATGCTTCTTTTATTGCAGGGGTTCTTGAACAGTGGGTCACAACCCCATTTTAGACATGCTGGGGCACAGGACCAAAGCCTGAGCCCCAGCACCCAGGGCCAAAGCCCAACAGCTTCAGCTGTGGCAGGACTCAGGTTACAGGCCCCCTTCCTTGGGCTGAAGCCCTTGGGCTTTAGGATACACCCAGCACTGGCAATGGGGCTTGGATTTTGGCCGCCCTGGCCCAGGGTGGTGGGGCTCAGGCTTTAGTTCCCCCCTCCTGGGGTCATGTAGTAATTTTTATTGTCAAAAGAGGGTCATGGTGAAATGAAATTTGAGAACCTGTATAAACAGTAAGGAAATCTCTGTATGCCTCAGTAAAGGCTCCCTATTAGGGACTGATAAAGGGACTATTAAATGGAAACCTGTGGCAAAGTTTGGCACATGGCTATTTAAAGGGGACAACTATTAGAAAACATGAAGACGTCGCTATATTTCAGAAGCTAGGAAAATAAAGATTTTATCTGCCTAGATCACACAACACTGCATGTGAATGGGGTCTCAAGACTGAATGTGTTAACCCTGGCCTCCCTACTCTAGCAGAATACAAAAATTAATGGACAGACAACAGCTCTGAATGAACCAGTTACCAAGGTGACACATCAGGAATAGAATAGATGTGGGTTATTAAATAATCTGTTTTATTGTACGGCATTTACAAAGAAAAGACAATGCACTCAAGTAGAAAGAATAAAAATGTATTTTCCTTCAGGTTTTAGATGAACACAGCAAGTACAAATCCTTTAGTGAGCACTTTATGGCAATTTGGAAGTTTAGTGAACCCCAAGTGAGCAAGCACAAGGGACAAGACTGAATCCTGACAGTTGCCTCTGTGTCTTCAACCCACAAGCTGGCTCTTTTACTGAGATAGAGGAAAAAGTCCTCTTCTGGCGGTGATGGGGGAACGGATACCTCAGAACCTAATGTGCAGACCCCTCTATGAGTATCTCATTCCTTTAGGTCAGCCAGGTTGCAGAAGTGCACGAGCAGAGTGAGCTCTAGTGGTGCCACCAGAAGTTCCATTCACCCTGCCAAAAAGTCTTCACAGTATTAAAACAGAAGGTAAGTAATACACAGTCCAGTCCAGTCTTGTCTGTAATCCCTTTGCAACAGAAAAAGAAGCGACTCTTGGAGCTGGGGGAAGGAATTCCAGATTTCAGGAAAATCATTCAGCAGTTTTAAACTGTTTTGGTATATTTCCTTTAATCTTAGATTATGCATAGAGAACCTGACTTAAGAACCCCTGAATGGACATGCAGCATGGATTTCATCAATGGCCCAGTTGGTGTTAGACTGGACAAGCAAGAAAATATAGGGCAAGATGGTTATACCTTTAAAGTGGATTAAATAAGGACACCAGCTTTTGTGGATGGAAGGTTGTTATAAACAGATCTCAAACATACACACATAACGAGTGACATGTAACAGCCTCACTGGCAGCTTTGGTGTTACTGTCTCAAATAGTGCCTTCTTGGCCTTCTGGGAGTTCCAAAGTCCTGAGGCAGCTTCTGTCCTCTGAGAATTTCTTGATCCCAAAGGCCTGTTTGGTCCGTGGTGAGGAAGGGCTGTTCAAGTCCCTACCCTGCCAAAACCTTGCTTTAGAGTAGGACGCAATGAATCTGTAATCATTTAGGAAAGCCTAGGAGAGACGCATCGTAAAACTAGCAAACACTACAATGCTTTAACTTTGAATTAAAATAACTGCCCCCACAAACCTCTTTACACCCAGCCCTCTCTGAGAAGTTTAAAAACCTTACATAATATTCTCCTGGGACACTCATATTTGGTGTGATTCTAGGAAACAGAAGCTGACTATGTCTACAGGAAAAAGCCAAAGCATGTAGTTCACTTGTCCTTGTGTTAATCCCCAAGTACTCAACCGTCTCAGAAAATAACAGGCAATCCCATTTGGGGAAGTTACTTCTAAAGGCCAGCACCCAAGGCAAGCTAACAGTAGAAATCTTTACATTAAGCTTTGCAAATGTGGTGTTTTGAAGTCAGGAAACACAGTGTGCCTGTGACACACAGATACGACCAGCCCCTCTTCGCAACTGAATGGTCAAAATAAAAAAGTACATCCCATCTTCCAGACTGAATACCAACTGCTCACTGATGCAATGACAACTTTAGGCAAGGCAAAGGAAGTGCTAGTATGGGGGGGTGGGGGGAATACAGCTCACTCAAATGTCTAGGAAGAGTTGCCTGCAGCCCAACTACCAGTCTGCCAGCAAAGCAAGCACACATCTATTCTGAAGATTGTGCATTTAACCAGTTCCAGCTTTTGCTTTTTTATTTTCCATGTGACGTTTTAGTTCAAGGGTTCAGGCATTTGAGGGAGCGTAACAGGTTTCACTGAATTCAGAAACTAATCTGAACACTGAGGAAAAATAATGGTATTAAAAATAGTTTTTAAATACAGCTTTTCAGAGGATTCAGTGGCTAAAACTAAAGAAATTATTTGACTGGAAAGAAGTCACCCAAGAAACAGACACCTAGGGATGGGTGGAGGATTTCAAGTTAGCTGTTCCACATGGAGTTATCACCCAGGTACCAATCTTCCATTTCTCATCCTCCTGCTAGCTACTCGACCTGCAGTGGAAAATTGACTCCCAGCATCAGTGAGCTAAGGATGGAGTCACAGATCTTCATATCCCCTTCATGGGTGTAATTTAGCTAAGGGAGCATATACTAATGCCGATCATCTCACGCCTACACTAAGAGGTAAGAGTCTCAGGAGCAACTTTGTATTCCAGTCAGTCAATTAATCTTTGGCAAAGCCCAATCAAGGCAAAGCTCACAGGACACCCACTGGCCGAGAAGAGTCTCCGCTTAATCAAATAAGCAAACTCAACTGAACAGGTTAAATTTATCTAAAATCTCGGAAGCCTTGGAGGAAGAGCTTCACACTGAAAAGGAACAAGAGGAAAAAAATGGATCTGGGGAGGGGCAGTTGGAACAGCTGGGTGTATGCTATACTGTAAACCAGAGTGTAGGGCTGTGGTGTTGCGTTGAAGCCCTAGGAGTTAAGCCAGGGGTGCCTGAGACACTCAGCTGCTGTAGCCCGTTTCTCTGGAATCAGCTCCAGCATAGGTAATAAGAAGTCTGTGAATGCAGCTGCCTCATCTTGGGACCACTCATATTTCTCCACCAGAACTTCAAAAAGGCCCCAGGGCTTCAGTTTGGTGATGTGTTTCAGATCACCTGAAAAACAAAGACACATTAACAATAAGTCACCAATGGTACCAGAGTGGCTTACTAAGTTACTCCAGGTAGGAATCGGGACTCTAGTATCTCTTTGGTAAATGCTGTCTAGGGGCATAAAGGGTTGAATTTTAACCACCTAAGTTTCTCTCTTTATAAAGCTGGCCTTGGAGGTCAGCCAGTTTTAGAAGAGGTACTTGAAAGAAGGTCCCATCTCTCTCCTCCTACTTCTGTCCCATGGTTTCCATACAACATGGTTAGTCACTATAACTGGGAAGGGGGCAAAAAAAAACCCAACACCACAAACACAAGGCCACTCACTACTTGTACTGACTTGCAGACACTCAGAACCAGTCTGAGGGGAGAGGTTCTGCATGTTGCAGACAGGTGCTTCCTGTTCAGACTGCTAAACGTGAAGGCTGCCTGACAGCACAGAGAACAAAACACTTTAGCCCTCATGCTCTGCCCAAAGGAGAGAAGACTGATGCATTTTAACCAGTATATAGCTTTAAAAAGCCCTCATCATGCCAGAAAAGTATTACCCTTGTTAAGAGATTCTCAGCCTGGTTAATACAATTTGCCAGTTTCCTATTGCTCAGCAGAGTATTGTTTCCTCAAATAGTGTTGTATCATTTCAGAAATCCATGGAAGAACAATCTTTGATGTTTGAAAGAGCATCCTTCAATATTCATGACCACAGGGTACTACTGCTCTGGTAGAATTAGATTACTAGGCCAGGAGCTGAACAAAGCTGTCTAGACAAAGGAACTCAAAAGCATGTTAAAGCCATTACTTGATAAAAAAACTGACTGTATGATGCCAAATCAGCCCTCTCCAACCTGCTTATGGCTGAGATGAGGAGCATTGGTATGCACTCAGTAGCCAGATAACACACATACAAAGCAGCACGTTGGTCTTGTGGGGATCTTTGGTGTAGCAGCCAGAAGATTATGGCTTTGCTGTGGTCTATATAGTTACCTGGTAGTTTCAGCAACAGGCATTAGGGAACTCCTAGAAAAAACTTGGTGTTTCCTTTTACCTTTTTTGGTGAAAAACTCCTTGGAATATTTTCCTGCCACAATGAGCTTGCGAGGTATTTTCCCCAGAAGTTCTATGATCAAT
Organism: Chelonoidis abingdonii; assembly: GCF_003597395.2. NCBI lineage: Eukaryota > Metazoa > Chordata > Testudines > Testudinidae > Chelonoidis > Chelonoidis abingdonii. Next base: position 20,431,783 of record NC_133772.1, read on the forward strand.
GCAATGTGATCTGCGCGTTCCAAAACATTTCAGAAAGAAGAGAGACATACATAACAGATATCAATACAAGGCACTCCATACAGAGCAACAGCTCTGGATACCGACAGAGAGAGCAGCATGCACACCTCCATTTGGAAAACTTGTCACTCTTGTTTTCTTCACTAACTGGGAGGGAACAGATGAAGTCCAGAGTTCGATTCTTCCACTAGGAGAATCCCTGGTTTGTAGTTCCCAACACTCTAGGAACTCAGGGACCTGGGGAACCCTATTCTCCATTGATAAGTGGGCTGATGTGGAACAAAAAACTGGTGTGGATGCTCCGTCTCCCGATTGTCTGCATCCCTGGTGCCTGGAGGAGGAAAGGGTGGGGGGAAAATACTACCTCTGTGATCGAAGAGCTCCTGTGAATATTTCCCACATAGGGCAAAGTGCCTTGGAATTCTGCCTAGCAGCTCTACAATATGCGCAATGTGGTCTAAAACAGAAGGGGAAGAAGAGTAAAATAAAAGGGACAGAAAGATGGGAGAAAGGACAAGTGGCTGTAAAAGGCTTATTTCAACAATCTTGTGGGACAGAGGAGCTGTTTAGAGGTGATCAGCTGAAGGGGAAGGAATTTTAACTTTATCATGTATAAAGGGCAAGTGTTTTACACTTAGAAATATCAGGAATATCAAGTTTGGTGTCTCAGTTATGCTGGAGGATTCCTCGGAGTCCAAAGAATTACACTGGAGGCACTCACCCCTCAACTGAAGAGACATGGGTGCCTGAAAGGTTCAGCGCTTTTCCTCAAAGTGTTTGAAATTTGAGTTAAAACCAATTTTAAACAGAAACTAAAACCCTTTCAGTTCACACTACTCTGATTTCAGTCCTGTGATAGACAGCAGTGTGGGCTAGGATAAGGCACTAGCCTGAGACTGAGAATTAGGTTTGCTCTCAGTTCTGCCACTGAACTGCTTTGCCAGTGTCAGCGTTTAAGGCCAGAAAAGATCTAGTACAGGAGGCCAGACATCACAGGCTACCTACACCCATGCACTAAACCCAACAATGTAACTTAGACTAAAGCATTACAGCCCACAAGACAATCATGTGCCACAGGCAAGTCACTTCACATCTCTTTGCTTCCTCTTCCATCCTTGCCTATTCAAGTTGTCAGTGCCTCAGGAACTATCACCACACATGCTACGTTATTACATGGTAGCACAAAGAGGCCAGACCTTTTCTGGAGCCTCTACGCTCTACTGTTAATACAACTAATGTAATCTCACTAGCTTTCTATCTGCCTGAAAAGTCCTGCAGCAAACGAAAAACCCTAACCAACCCTAACCAGGGTAGACAAGACCTGATATTTATAATGTAAAACAAGCAGAACATTTCTAGACACCTTTGAGGCCTTTATACATTATAAAGAATAAAAGAGCAACGTCTCCCTTTGCAGGTGACTTTTAAACAAGACTATATTCAGGGTGAAAAAAAGAGAAAAAGTAAGGAGCAGATAAATTGATCACTTTATAAACTACAGTTATGAGATAACCAAAAAACCCACACACCAGATAAAAAGCTTGTGATCTTTGGAATGCTTATCAGAACCCCTGACTCCTGAACTGGGCTCGAAATTTCATGAGAAGAGGCTCGCATGAAATTTCTCAACTTGATCCAAGCAAACTTTCCCCCCTGGAAAACTGTGCTCTGGAATGTTTGGAAGAGGTTCTGTCACTGAAGCAGATTTGGCATTTTTCCAATGCCTATTAAGACTACTCAGAGACTCCTAGATCAGGGGGATTTATATATATTATTACACACCAGCTGTGTGATGTGATGGTGCTTTTCCACATACAGACTGCACCCATTAGAGGTGTCAAAGGAATTTACTGGTGTAACTAGATGCCTCTTAACCAATTCAGAGACATTCGGACCAACCCAAGAAATGCAGAAGAACAAATCCAACTTGCTACAAGAATGTGAAATGAAGTTTACTTGTTAAACTAAACACGGATTTTAAGAAATTACTACTCCTAGAGAGTTTTACTGATAGGTACTAAAGTGACAAAAATAGCAGCTGCACCATGAATTCTTTACAAGTCCGTTGAGAGAAAGTGACCGAGTTATTTCTTCAATGTATGCAGTACAGAGCAAATGGCTACAGAGAGCCAGAACCAAGTGGCAGAGGCACAAGAAATGTTCTTTATGTCTAAGCTACTGGGAAATGGAATGAAATATTAGCTAATTCCACTGCTCATGTAAGGTCTGTCTATTTAAAGTGTGAAACACAGCCAACGGTTGTCAATGAAACTATCTACGATTAATGTTACAGGTGTGGTACTGAGCATCTTATTAGACAAAACTTCATTTTTTAATAATTGTACTTCTGAACAAAGTCTTATACTGTCTCTTCAAAATTCAGAGCTCTGAAATGGACACAGGCCAGTTATAGCTCAGCAGCATATCCATTACCTTTATATTCTAAAATGGACAAGAGAAAGTTAAGGTAACACTAGGAAAGGCTATACTCTGATTGGCTAATAGCTAAAGTTCCCATTACACTGCTTATTTATATGTAAAATTTTCCACTTGTTACTATAGCATGTTTCTAACATTTAGAGATGGTCATTTTATTTACCTCTCTTTGAGACAACTTGGTCCAGTGGCAGGCATACTCAGACAACCTGTATTCTGTTCCCTGCTCTACCCCTGGCCTGCTGTGAGCTATTGGGAAAGTCACTTTCCCCATCAGTAAGTGAGGATAAAAGGGATTTACACATGGAGATCCACAGATGAAAAGCACTAATCAAGAGGTATTTATATTATAAATAGTGCAGTGTCATTTGTTTTTGTGGAGGTACTACTAGGTCTTTAATCCATGTCTAATGCTGACTCAGAGGGTCAACAGCTTAATAAGCACATTTGGAATAGAGAATCTTAAATCAGAGATTATGTATATATTCTACAACAGACAAGGGGCAGATCAGGAGCAGAGGAAAATGATTAAAGCTGTTTAGATCATATTAATTCTGAGCAGGAAGGTACCCATCTTAAAACAGATGTGCAAGAGGCAGAAGTAAAGACAAGAGAGTGTTCGTTAGGCATCAAGTAACAGAAATTGAACCTTTACTGTTTAGTGCCTGAAATTAAAGCCTCAAGTTTCCCTTCAGTACAATTAAGACGAGGCTTCTTTACTCAAGCAAGCAGATTTGTATCCAAGCAAGGAGCCTCTGCTTCAGGCTCAACAGAAAGCTCTCTCCATCCAGGGAACACCCAACAACCCTTTCGCTGGTATTCCATTTTAAAGGGGTAGACAGCTAGAGAAACTCACCTTCATCCCGGGAATAGTCTTCTCCAGAGTGGGGCTCAAACAGGTAGTCTCCTGTGGCTAGTTCAAAGGCCTAAACAAGAAAAATTAATGTGTTGAATCGTTTTCAAGTTGTCACTGTTAGACATATGTATGAGTACTGCAGAGTAGATGTGGCATTTTGGATGCGAGAAGGAAATAATTACTTGTAAAACCTAGAAAGACATTAAGATCTATTTTGAACTTTTGTGATAAAGGCACTGCCCACTGCCACACTAATGGATCTGTCATAATGTATATCTCATAAGATCATCTCACTAAGCAAATCTGGATCATGGCAAAATGAAGTGTCAATAAGATGAAGTTCAACTATTAAAAAACTGTACATAACCAAGAATTCACCAGCTTGACTCCCAGATTGGACTTTGCTTTGGAAGCTAGCTATCAAAAGCATGCAGGATACTTGAGCTCAAAAGCAGTTTTCATGATGCTTCCTCCAAAAAGGTGATTTTTTCCAAGTTCAAGGATCTTTTAAACCACCTTCCAAGCACATTTTCTCCAATTCTCTATTTCTAGATTTGAAGACACAGAATTATGCAGCATTGTATAATTTTTAAATCTTCTCTATGCAGCCCACAGCCTGAGCCAGTGCAAGACAGTGTTTCCTGGCTGTCCTGATCACAAATTATATTTGTTTTACGCTGCCTCCAAACTTCAGATTTTTGATGTGCTGCAGATTTTTGCTGATTAAGAATGAAGCTGCATTTTCTAGTGTTCATATCTTAAGAGCTTGTTCAGTATCTTTAGACAATTGTACTAAGGGCCCTCTATACTTTGAATATAGAACATGCTGCAGAATCCTCTCTTGCCACAGACTGTGCTCTCCCATCTTAGCTTTTATTTATAAATAAAATAAGTTTGTGGTTCTGTTGGCTGTAAATATGCCCAAAAGCAAACAAAGTGTAAACAGACCATTTTCTTCCTGAGTCAGCAGAAAGCCTGGAACAACAGGCTGATTGAACTAAAATTGGGTGTTAAATCTGGAATATAATTTAACACATCACCAACAACTGCTTTAAAAGGGGCATCCACATATAGTGAGCGCATCCCACAACCTCAAACTGCTTCAGATGTTCTCTCAATTGCAAAGACCCTGAAGTTCCCTTAGCGAACTGTCTCAGTCTCCAGCTTCTCTTCAACTGTGTTTGTATATCACGTATTAAGCCTCAGTATAAGAATTTAGAATACATTGAAAGTCTGAAATCTGAAGGCAGTGTGAAATAGAAATCAAAACAAACAAGTCACCATACTGAACTGGCTCAGGTTGTGGGCTGTATAAGGAAAATTAAGAAGGATACTTCTGCAAATTCTGAGGTTGCTGCCACATTTAGGTCTAATGTGCTGCACAGAACATGGTGACTTGGCTATAAACCTTTAGTTTTAAATAGCATGTTGAAAATACAACAGGGGAGTTCTCGCTAGAGATATCACATCAGTGTCCCCATGAGGAATGAAATCAGATACCAACCAAAATCATACGGTGCCTGGTCAATGTAGGAAACGCAAAGAAAAAAGTAGATACCGACAAAGAAGAGAAGAAAAAAATATTCTTTAAAGTGCCATTCTAGCTAGAGACTATCACGTTAGGAATGCCGAGACACATCCGTGTTGTTTTATTGACCACAAGTACCATACAGGGAACAAACACACTGCATTCTGTTCTGCCTCATTCATCAGAAGCACAGTTTGCTTTCCAGAAGGCAGGGATGAGCTCATGAGATCGTATTTGCTAAGCTTACCAATCAAAAACAAGCTCTGAATAAAAATAAAATACTGAAGGGAGTGAAAAAGATCAAGGAGACATTTGTAGTCGGTAGCTAGACCTCACCAAAAGTGTGGTTTTTTTAAATTAAAGATAAGTGCTATATTCAACATTCGCCAGTCATCATAAGAACAGTCTTTTTGTCACCTCAACCTTACTCACAGAATGTGAGAATTCATAACAAGACTTGGGATGTATGACAGTGTCTCAAAAATATATAAAATATTGACTTAAAGCCAGATGCATTAGAGAAATTTGGAGGCTGAGAAAGGCAGCTGTAAAGCCAGTGTGGGGAGAGAAAACACTAGGTTGTCTTCCAGAATTATGCATATATGTTTGTATGTCATGCAGCATAATCACAAAATTAGAGGCAGTATATGCAACACATCCTTTGCTACAGGATGCTGGCTTCCAAAGGGCAACAACTATGCAGTGCACAACATAAACAGAAGCAGAGTTGCATAAGCTGCACCACTCCGAGGTGGTTTAAGAAGCTTTGCCTGAGGTATGGGCACATCGGATTTACCAACTCTAGAAACTGGCTGGATGCTTTGCTTTAAGGCCTGGCTATTTTTGCTGGAGCCAGCAAAAATGATTCTGTTGTCCACAAAGTACACAGCACGCTGGAATTTCCCAGAATTCTCCGCAGCCACTGAATGTTGAGGGTCCACCCTGCATGACCAAACTCACCATACAGGCTGTGCTCCAAATATCAGCAGGGGTGTTATACCCAGATCCTATCAGCACCTCCAGGGACCGGTACTGCCTTGTCTGAATGTCCTCAGTGAAATGCTTGTGCTAAAATAAATAAATAAAATAAATAAATAAATGGGTGCTTTATTAACTGGTAGAAATCTCTAAAGGAAGAGAAGCCTTCAACTAAAACCAGAGAGATGCTATTTACAGAGATCTCAGATGAAACATGACAGACTGGTTTTTACATCTCAATTAAACAGTTTCTTAAATTTCAACAAATGATTAAGATGCCCTAGCCAGAGGCACTTTTCTTTAGACAAAATAGCCTGACAATTCAGATGACAGCAAACAATAGCAGCAGCGGGGGAGAACACCAGTTTTAAAGTTGAACTGCAACAGTGTGATGAATGTTACCACGTGACTTGTGACAGGTAACCTATTTCACGTGTCTCAGACACTGACAGCTTCTGTCAGACAAGACGATGTACAGCCTAAGCATTAGGAACCGTGTTTAAAAATGGGATGTATTTCACAGCTATTAGTTTGTGTGCTAATGCTAGCGGATCGAGGATTCAAGTTGACACTAAATCATAATAATGCGAAGTTCAGGTGAATGATATTTTGTAAACAAAGTTAATAACCTATATTAATATACCCAGACAGATACATTTCTATTTTAAATCACTATTGAGAAGCAGTTGTTAGTTACTTCAGAAGTCCAACCTTCCCCCTTACTAGAAGGTGTGTGGCAGCAGCTACCTGAAGCAGAGCAGCGAAGTTCTTCTAGGGTATTGCCTCATCAGCAGTTGCAATTCAAAACAGAGGATCCTGAACTTAGGACTTTTCAAGGGAGTAAAGACAGTTCCAAACTGTTTTGCTATTAAAAATAATTTAAATAGACGTTCTTTCCTGTTTGAGTTTTCAAACAGATTTAGCAGCACTGGAGTACAGCCTTTAAAGGCCAAAACAGGTTCTTTACAGTTTCTCTTACATGCTCAGGAATCACAAATGAAATAATTCACTCAGAGTGTATGATTTGACAGGCTGCAAAAATAGCTGCAACAAGGCACAGTAGAGGAACATCAGACGGACTGTCTAAAACTTAATACAAGGATTAGATTATCCCTCATGACATTGCAGGTGAGCTGTAGACGTTTTTCACCTTTGATTTTTAAGTAAATAGAGATTGTCTTCTTCAGCACCCCCCCCCCCCCCCCCCAGGCAACTGGAAACAGATTAGTAGCTTTGGTCACTCAACACTGAAAGGTTTACACTTACCACCCAGCAGGCATTTCCTAGGTCAGCTATCTTCACTTTGAGCTTGTCTGCATTCCTGGCCTCAAGGGGATTAAGGAGAAAATTCCCAGCAGTGGATTTTCCTAAATGCAATATGCACAACAGCTGATTAAATCCACATGGACAGGGCCACCATCTGCCACCCAAACCCCACAGGCATCATTCTACGCAGGAAGGATAAGGGTCAATGATTAGAACTATCCCCCAGTTTAGCTACTAGCCATCAACTCTAGTTAACACCACAGGTGCCCCCAGAAGGGCACTAAGATAGTAAATTAATCTAATTAGTATATTCTGCTCAGTATACACATGTGCAAAAGCTCCTCCCCCTGTATTGCACAATAAAGACACTCAAATGCTAGCATAACAGAGCATGTACAAGTGCAGGAAGATGGCTGTTTCTCTGAGCTCTGCTAGCTTGGCTTTAACAGTTTTTCATTGAGACTGGCTCTTTGACAGTGCTGACACCAGCAGAATTTAGAATGCTTCCTGCAGCACTGATAGTGTCTAAAAGATCCTCAACCTATCAGAACCTAAGGAAGCCTTCTTTAAAGTTACAGGGGTTACATTCCAAGGATGGCAGCACCCCTTCCCATAGCAGCCCTGCCAACGACTGCGAAGTTTAAAGTGTACGGCTGGAACAAGCCAAGATGGATATACTGGAGAAATAAAATGAGGCAAAAAGTCATTAACTACATCTAGTAAGGATTCCTAAATGCAATGGGAAAGGCAGTTCTGAGAAATGATGTGTGTCTAGTAACCCAGAGTGGCATCAATAGACTCAGTACAGCCTGCGTTTTGACACTTCTGATGAATGAGTTTTAACACTTTGTTGCATTTCTTTTTTAGCTCTTACATTCACCTACATTTCCCTAGTAGCATTTTAATGGGGGTAATGCTACAAGATAATTTAGCAGAGAAGTACAGCGATTGTTCTCAGTTTCCTATTTTGGGCTGAGATTTTTGACTTGACCCTGACTCAAAGGAACAATGGTATAATTGAGGGACCTATGCGATTTAAATTATACCAAGTCACACCTTTGAGTATAGGTTTCAGAGTGGTAACTGTGTTAATCTGTATCAGCAAAAAGACAAGGAGTACTTGTGGCACCTTAGAGACTAATAAATTTATTTGGGCATAAGCTTTTGTGGGCTAAAATCCACTTCATCAGAAGCATGCATGCATCTGATGAAGTGGGTTTTAGCCCACAAAACCTTTGGGTATGTCTCTAAAGAATGCTTCTCCATTATATAGATAGAATCTGCCAACAAACTATTTTATAGTATGCTATCTCTGTTATAACCCTATAACAGACCTAATCTTTCCTCCTTACAAGTTTTGCAAATCTATCCCTCCTCACCTGCACTTTTGTTGAAACACATTTATCTTTCTGGAAGGGAATATTACTTAAGGAATTTATGCTAGAAAAATAACGCCAAGCAATTCCTTGCAAGGAAAGTTAATTTTGGGCCCTGTCACGGCAAAAACTGAGATGTCAATACAAGCTTTTCTACATACCCTGTATTCTGTCAGCCCTCTTCTCTCACTCCAGTTCAAGTATCTGATGCAACTTTGGGTTGAGCAGGCATGGATTCCAGAGTATGTAAACTGTAACCTAGCACGCTTACTCAATTCTTTATTTACAATATGGTTCTTTATGTACAGATATTTAAAAACAAGAAAGATATCTGAACGAGAGTGAGGGAGCAGAAGGAATGTTCCCATTTAAGGCATGGCTATGATAAAACATACTTGTTAAAGAAAGTAATTGGGTGCTTTTTAAAGTAGGGAAGGACAGATGAATCTGATGAGAACGCAAGGTAGCAGTTTACACACTCTGGAATCCATCATATCAAAAGGTATAACTGCCTGTGAACCCAAGGCTGCAACAGTGGAATCCCCAAAGGTAGATCAGAGTGGAGAGTGCTGTTAGGACGGGGCTCAAAGATGTCCTCAGGCAGAGTCAGGTCAGCCAATATAAAGCCCCCTATTAATGTCACATTAGAGACTCCAAAGGACAGCTCTCCTAAAAGGGAGGGTTTCTCTCTTGCACAAGGGTCCTCTGGTACCTTTGTTCTCAGATGGGCCATTATTCTCATTCTCATCCTCTGAGGGTATCTCTGCACGTATACTCTCTTGCAACTGGCTGATTTCCTGCTCACTGAACGATTGCTCTTCACTTGAAGTTGGCTGATATACCATGGAATCTAGCACCTCAGAAATTAAGGGCACGCATGAGTCCAACATTACTTCTCGTGACCTGTTCTCTGAGTCTCCGTTACGTTGGCTGTAATTACAGCTATGGAAGCCGTCCTCTTCCTGTGCCAGAGCGTGCTCATCACAGTCATTGGCATTATGAAGGTCCTCCACAAGCCTCCCAGACCCTTGGTTGCTGGAGTCTGAGAAGGCAGTCATCTGTACCACGCCGTTGCAGTTGATTTCAGGTATGCATTTTTCCATGCTGCCTTCCATTAGGATAGTTTGCTCTTGTACATGGGCTACTTCATCTAAGGAAAGGGAAAAGAAAAAGAATCAGAAGACTTTTAAGGGACAGGGAAACATAACACATGGACTGAGTAACAGCTATAGCAAGCCCCAAAATCTAGCACATTCACACAGAACAGCTGAATGCAATGGTTCTTTAATCTACTTTTACCAGCACTAGACTTCCTGGTCCCTGCTCAGACTCAGGCTTGGTCTACACTTAAGTTAGGTGAACACAGCCACGTCGGTAAGTGGTGTGAAAAAAAAAAAACTTAACTCCTGACTGACGTCACTACGTGAACAGAAGCGTTCTTTGGCTGACATAGCTACAATATGGATCAGGTCGGCATAGCGAATGCTGTTTGGGGAGGTGGTATTTGTACACGGATGGAAAAACCCCTTCTGTCAGTGTAGACTGCATCTACGCTATGATGTTATACTGGCATAGCTATGGTGGAATTGCCTCCGCCTGGTTGGCACCTAAAAACGTAGGTAAACCTAACTACATTGCTCAGGGCTATGCAAAATGTCATGCGCCATGTGGCGGTTAGGTTGACCTAAACCCATTGTTGACAAAGTTAGGTAAATGGAAGAATTCCAGTACTGATCTCTTTACAGTCTTGGGATGGGGTGGGGGGTGGATTTACTATGAGACAGAAAAATGCCTTCCGTCATTGTAAGTGTGTACGCTACAGCATTTGCAATGTAGACTAATATCCACAGCATGGTTACAGTGTTAAGGGAATGCGGTGGCAATTCAATTGCAGATCAGCGGCCAGCATTCAAGGCCTGATCACCACATGCTGCAGAGATGTACACTGCAATTTTAACAGTGGGCTGAAAGAACGTTACTGTGCTTCATTTTAAACACTCCCACCCCCTGCCCATGTGATATTCCGGATCCATACCCAGCTTTCCTTGTACCCCTTCAACAGGTGGGCTCTCTTTCAAGAGCATCTCAAGAGAGTTCCGAGCTTCTTCCTGCTCTTCAGCCTGTGTTTGTACAGGGCTTGCCTCCTTCTCCATCTCCTCTATCTCCTGCATTCGCTTCTCCAGTAGTTCCGCCTGCCGTTTCTGCTTTTTCTTCAATTTTTTTTTCTTATTCTTTGACATTTTGTCAGCCTGCAGGGAAATGGCAAACAACTCTCACATCTGGCTTGGTATTTATTCCAATAAAACCCCAAGCTACAGTCAGGTTTTAGTTTTTAGTGAATTCTTTCAGAGCTTGTGTGAAGTTTTCACCTGACAACCCTGGAGACTGAAAAGTCCCGTCTATCCACAGAACAGATCCCACAGCTGAGAAGGCCTTCACCTACTGCCAAGCCAATGGGCTCCAGCCCTGATCTGAGAAATGCATCCTCATAGGAAGGAAAGGAGTTCAGTATCCATAACCCATGCAATCCTAGGACCATCCACTGGGAATGCCATGACAGGTGTCAATCCTGGTGGCGTTTTTGAGATGTGTACTCTGATGATGTAATCTCTCTCTCACAGGCCAAATGCCCATTAGATAGCAACAGCTTTGTCACAGTACATGGAACATATTCAAATTGGCAAAATAGCTGACATTACTGAAGATCACTTTGATTTTTAAAAGCTCCACCCCACTTGGGCCACTTTATGGTTAATGAGGTGGTGTGCTATTAACAATTCATGATGCTCTAAGAACACTGAACTCTGAAAAAATGCTAGTGATCTTGAGAAGCTGGTACTGCACAACTACTGTTACTGGACATCATTCTGTGACTAGCTATACCTGTAACACAGGAATTTAAATGTTCAGTGTGTTGAGTAAACAGTCATACATTGAACTTTTTCACACTTCAAGTTATTCTATTTGGGTCTCAAAGTGGGATTCCCCACCACTTAGTATATTATAGAACAAAAGCATAGAACAATTCTAAACAAGCTGTACACCTGAATATATGTAGACAGCACACATTTACACTTGCTTATAAAGGAAGAAAAAAGTTACCATACTTACTGGTTTGGGCTGGGGCGCAGTACTCACTGGAAGAGAAAGAGAAATAAGTTAGCATGCTTGTATTATAGACTGCAATCACAGTGCAGTAAAAATATCACATGAGCAAAAATAAAAAGGAAGATTGGAAGCCAGGAACGTCTTCCATAGAGCCCACTGTGTTTCCCTGTGGATACTAGGTACTGTTGAAATGTAAAGCTGTACTGGAAAGATTAATGGTGATTGCTTCCTTCTCTCCCTATGTATACAGGTAATACATCAGTGTCTTATTTCTATATGGACTAGTAACAAAACAAGTGCATTCTCCAATTCTGAAAGCCTCAATTCTCAAAAGAGGGATAGCAGCAACCTGCCAGAAAGAATATACTGCAGAACATTTGTTAGACGAGTCAAGCTTCAATTAACCAGACTGGACAGCAGACTCACTTAACTGGTGACAGAAAAAGGGGACGTAAAGTGTGTAACAGCATGATAGGATATTTGCTTCATGCCTTGTGCACCTAGCTTAAGCCAAGATGTCAACTGGGACCTTGGCAGTCAGAATACCAAAACGGTGAGGGAGCCTATTCGCCTAGCCAGCCCAAGCTGTACTGTGTTGGCCTCAGTCAGAAGCTGCACTTTGCATATCGTAGAGACTGCCAGTGACAACAGTTCCTGGGGACTGTACGCTGGCAGATACGAAGATGCTAAGGAGAATTGTTTAGAACATATGTGGAGACTTCAAACAAGAATGAAGCCTGGCCTCTGCCATAAACTAGATATTGCATTCACACAACAGGGAAACCACTTCTATGGGTTTAATCTCCTTTCAGGCCTGCCTCGCAAGATGGTAAATGGGTAGTGCTCGTGTCATTTCATCAAGACAGTTTGCCAAAATACAGTCACAGAATTGTATAAGGAAAGGAATCTTCCACTTTCTAGAGCACAAGGAGGTAAGCATTTATAGAACATATCCGAGTGCTGACCCACCACATGCACTCAAAACAGCGCTTAAGAAAACAACACTTATTTATATAGTAGACTGAGAGTGCTTTACAAATGACTATTTTACCACCTAATCTATGTCAGACCAACATTAAAAGCAGATGTCAATGATCATGTATGCTGTTTTTACACTGGTAAGCTTCTTGTGGGAACACATGACTAGTACTGCAGTTTACGACTGGCTTTATAGAAATGATTTGCAATATTGTTCCTTTGCTTCACAATGCTGAGACAAGAACTGGAGAATTTTCCCTTGTCAGATCAGTTACAATCTCTCTGGACTCTGCAAGTTTTCCACAGAAAAGGCACCTGCAGAGCCAGAAGGAGGGGGTGCCCCAGATCTCTGCCATTCTGTTGCTTCTGCAGCCAGCCTGCGGATGTACTGTTCATTTACACACAGCAGAATGTTCTCAGGTTTAATATCTGTATGGATGATCCGACACTTTGTGTGCAAGTAATCCAGACCCTGCAGAACCTGCACATAGGAGAGAAGAAAACAGATATTCAAGAGATGCACAAAATGAGCAAACCAGATGTGAAAGGGTGAGAAAATAATCAAAGTTCTATAGTTATCTAAGTAAACAGGAAGTTTTTAAGTTAAACCTCAGGGCTATTATCCTGCGGTATGGTTACTACTGAATTAAAAGGAAGTTTGCATACAACTTTAACTAGACAATTACAAAATGCTATTTTTGCCTCTATTCCTCAACCTACAGGTACTTAAGGATTAATTCCCTTGAATTTTAATACTCTAAGCCTTCTCCCTCCCATCTGACTCCCCAGAAACATTTCCCCCTTAGTTATTTACAAGGGGAAGAGTACATGGTCCTCCTTCTCCCCTATAAACAAGTGCTGCAATCAGTGAAGAGTGAGCTTATAAAACTATAAAGGGAACTACTCATTGTGGGGAAAGAGGAGGGGACTTATCTTCCCCCAAGGGGCAACAAGATTTGGAGGGGGAGAGGGGGTAAAAAGCCAAGCCAGCCAGTTTTGTGCTGTTAAGTTTAAATGGTTATAGCTAGCATACAGGAATGTATGTTACGGACACTCACTGTTCAAAACAGACCTCCTCAGCTAAACTGAATGCAGGTACTGACCACTGAAACCACTTAGTTTAGTTATTTTATGAGAACATGTACCACTATGAATTTGTCTTCAAGTCTCATTCCCTGCATTTGATGGAAAAGCAATTATAGTCACAAAACAGTTCTCACTGGGGTCAGGGTACTAATTCAGTGAAAGCTGGAACATGCCTGTTGGATGATTCTTTTGACACAGGGAAGTGGAAGGCCCTGGTAATTTGACTTGATGATCCACTTCAGGAGATGATGCCCTAGAACTTCAAACACCATACAGATATCTGCAGTAGGGTCAAGGAGAAAGAGGGACATCCTGACCCAAGGAGCCCCCAGAATTCTTAGACAGTGCTGAAAATAAATCTAATCCCAAGAAACCACCTCTGCCACCTGATGTTGCAGCTCCTACCAACTCCCTTTCCTTCTCAGCACAGGTAGCTGTCTAGGTATTTGGAGCAGCAAATGAGAGAGAAAACAATGATCGGTACTGTTAGCGGCAACATAAAACTTAAAATAACTAAGAATGCAGAGCGTTTGGAGCAACGGTGTTATCATAGCAGTAATACCAAATTCTGGGAAGAGGCCATCTGTACAATGGGCTATGTCTGAACTGCTGGTAGCGTTTAAACACACTGCCTAGCTGAGCAGACAAATTCCCAAATGATCGTGGCTCTATCCAGATCTTTTTATGAACTCTGACCAAAGAACTGAATTCTCAATCCATAGATCAAGCAACGTTATTTCTCTCCCAGCCTTTTTCCTAAAGCTACTTTCACTTTTCACGGGCCCGATCTTCAACACTGTTTGTGTTTCACAGGTAAAAATGGTGTAACCTTATGAGGCCACTTCTTAGATAGGTTCAATATTAAGAATTTGCTGTTCTAAAGCCTAGCTCTTAAAAGTTCATGATATTATTTTTCTTCATCTCATAGGTAGTGTGTATATGCATTCTTCTTGCCTGAATTTAAAGCAACATTGAAGGAGCTGCATCAAGTCAAAATTAGACTAAGACACTTCTTTTTACACAAGAAAAGATTAACAGGAATGTTTCCATCACTTTCTCTGCAGCAATGGACTGAGCTGCTCTGATTTTGTGCTCTCTAGAGAATATCCTTTCCCACTGCAGCTAAGCAGCAGAGCTGGACTTTATTCATAGCCCAGTCCTGCATTTTCCTTTAGGTATAAACATTAGAAAGCTTACCATCTAGGGTGGGATTTTCCCTGTGCAATATACCACTGACTCCCAGTGAGGTAAATGAAAGTCACTCTTTCTGCAAAGGAGGGATGTAGGGTACAAAGTAAAGTTCTGGGGCCAGAATTCTAGTAACATACTTTATGGAGAACCCTAGCAAAGTGCTTCATGTCACAAAGAACACTTGAGAGTCTGCCTTTGTTCTTGATACTACAAACATACCGAGGATCTTTGACAATCCAATATTAAGAGTTCCCAAGCAGGTCAAAAGGTTGACCTTTAGAAACTATATTAGGCCTGTAAGGCTGCCAAAGCAGACACTCTTAGTTAGAAGCTGACCTATGCTGCTAAATTATAAGCCTACAGTTTGCACTCAGCACCAGCAAATAAATCTTTCATCTTGTGCAATGCTTTAGTCAGGGATTTTAATAAAAGGCTTCATGTGGCCTGTCAAGGATGAAAGAGGAAAACCCCAAGAGGCTGTGCCATTCAGCTCTAATCAAGCGCAGTCATGCTGTCTTGCATATTAAATCATGACTCCGCAACATTGTCCTTCACACCGTACGTGGTGATGGATTATTCTAGGCCTATGATCTGCAAGGAGCTATAAGGCCCACTGGGAGAGGACTGTTTTATTGGAGACTTGCTTTGGACAGTAAAATGGCTGTGTGGATATTGTTCACCTCCCACTGGCAAGAGAGCTGCATAGGAAACTCCTACACTAATTCAATTCTGTGATCTGTTATTTGTTCTATAAAAGGATACGGGAGCCATTCACTCCTGAGATCTTGAAGTCATCTAATAACTGAACTACCATCTCTCTATTTGGATCGTTGGGGTCAGTGTTGCGGACCTGCATGGAGGAAGATAAGGAACATGAGATAATCAATTCCTGGGTCAGACATCACTGGGTGTGTAACATATTTCCCCCTCTCCTCAGGGGAAAAGTGGGAGCTGTGCTAAGCAGTGCTGGTGGATCCCAGAATGGTGCATACCCTCCTCCAACCTTCCCTACAATCCATTAAACAGCACATAAAATATTCATGTTATCATCTGACCAATAAAACTTAAATGAAAAGCAAAGCCACCAGCTCTGGGAGGTGCAAAGTGAAGATTAGGAGGCAAAGAGTGTCAATTATTGTATGATCATCAGAGACTACCATGAATACTGGTGGTGACCAGGTCCATTGGAGGAGATAAAATAGCACTATGTAAAAGAGGTTAAAACCTGGACAGTGTTTCTTAAATAAATCTGTCAGGTTTGCTTACTTTTACCCCTTTATGGATCAAACAAAAATAGGACCCACCAGAGACTACACTAGTCAGTTAGGTCTGTAACACAATCCTCATGTACTGTGGAAGCAAGAGATGATCCTTAACTACAGGATCCATTTTCCAAACTGAGTGGGGTATTAACTCTGAAAATGGACAAAGCTGAGCAGAGCTTTCTGCCTTCAGGCACTCACCGATTTCAGCAGTTTGATTTCATCCAGTGCTGTTTCTGTGTAGTGCTCAGCACTCTTCACTACTTTCATCGCCACAAACCTTTTCCCCCTTAAACACAGATATAGCAAGTTAGTGATAAGTGGTCTCCTGTTCAAAGAAGCCATCTCCAGAATTCTCTTTATTCATTGGCATGCAATACCCGGTTATTAAGGATTGTTTCCTTAGTAACACAGGAAGATAAGCTCCATTTCACTCATGTGAAAACTGTCTGTAGGGCTCTTACAAAACCCAGTTAGTTTTCCTTGCCTTATACATTTAATGCAAACTACACCTTGACTGGCCTGAAGTGCTGGAACAGAAACAGCTGAATACACAAAGTATTCTTTCTACATACATACATACATGCAATATAAAATGTTAATACCTGTGCACATGCTAATGCAATCATCTTTTCTGACATTGTACGTACAGCACATGTAAGATAAGAGAAGTCTGCTAGTCTTATCTGTGCAAAGATTATCTACTCTGGATTCCTGGCAGAAATGCCAGCAAAAGAACAAAAGCCTTACTGAATGTCCCAAGATAGCCACACCGTGGAAAAGTGCCCCCATCCTAGTTTCCGGATCACATGGTATCGCCCATTGAATAGATCTCCGATTTTCACAAGATGATAACCACCTGGAAGAAGTAAATGGGAAGTTATCAGTTCAAACCATCATATGGATGTCAAAGAACAGACAGGTGGAGCACGAACCAAGGCTTAGGAAAAATTCACTCAACACATTTTGATAGGCTATTTAAACGTAATGGGCACATGCATGTTTTCTTCATGTGAATGCTGCTAGAGTAGCCTCGCTGTTTCCTCCTTGGCATTTTGTAAAAAAACCCACTAAGTTTATATGAAAATAAATATGCTCTAATTAAAGTTGACCTAGAATGATTTACTATGAAGTGCTTTTCTTTCTTCTTCTTCTATAAAGAGTTCATGCTGGTGTTAGGGATGAATCTTTTCCTACCCCAGTGGTGGGAAATCTCCAAATTGGACCAAACTATAAGTCTTTGAAAACTGTTTGCCAATGCTGAGCAGACATGTGTTAAGAGTTCAGCAGCTAACTTCTCTGAAGATTTCAGATGCACTGAGCATGAGCCATCCCCACACAGCTCCTGCGTAGGCTGGACTGCACATGTACTATCCGCACCAGCAAAATAAGCATGATTCATTCCAGGATTGATTAGAACTTTCCCAAAACTGCTCCTCATGATTGCTAGAGGGAGCCGAGGCATCAGACACCAGAACAGAGAGCAGGGATACTGTCCCCCCTCCTGGTGTCTGGGCAGCATGGCAGGAGAAAGTAGCATAACTGAAATATGCTGAGGGATGAAAAGCCAGGGACCAGGAAACTAAAGGCAGCTAGAGGGGACAGGGGCAGAGCGGTCTCTGTAACCATTATAACACACAACCCTATAGAACTTGGAATTGAATCCTGGATTCCAGAGTCTAACATACCTGCCAATGACAAGTATCTGTGGAAACCCCTTAGAAAAAAAAGTGTACATTTCATCTCCCTCTAGTGGCTGATCCACAAAGATGACAGCCTGCTACTGCTATCAGCTACTCCATTAGCTCAAGTGGCAGAAGTCTGTGCTGTGGATCTAAAGGATCCAACCATTCTCATGACCCATGTAGGAGTCCAGCTCCTTTTCAAAATGATGTTTTTATCCATCTTCCTGTGTTAAACGAATATTAAATCAAGCACTAAGAATTCAGAAAATGCTATAATTAAGATTTCCTGTGCAACATTTCTTTGGTCCCCTTATGTGTATGCACTGAAAGTCTTTAGTAACATGATCACATAAGTGACAAAGAGTCCTGTGGCACCTTATAGACTAACGGACGTTTTGGAGCATAAGCTTTTGTGGGTGAATACTCAC
The DNA here is from genome assembly GCF_003597395.2 of Chelonoidis abingdonii. Classification (NCBI taxonomy): domain Eukaryota; kingdom Metazoa; phylum Chordata; order Testudines; family Testudinidae; genus Chelonoidis; species Chelonoidis abingdonii. The sequence goes on from NC_133772.1 coordinate 20,449,979, forward strand.
TTCATACTATATTATCCCCCCACAAAATCTCTGCCTCATCCAATGCACAAAATGGATGTTTCTCAGGGATTAAATCACAACTGTGTAGTGAATGAGACTGTCTGTAGAACCCCTTTCTCATTTTGCTGCAGAATTGGAGTGAAGTGTTGTGAAGGAGGCAGGAGACTGCAGGAAGGGAAAGGATAGTTAAGGAATTTGAATGCCACTTTGGAAAAGTGAATTCTCTCTCTGCTTCTGCCATAAGGTTTCAATAACATACTGGGCAAGTCACTTAAAATGAGATCTCTCATAAGTAGCTATTAATTTGTTCTTCATTTTCTGAGTACACAATTAGAGATACCCAGGGCTTGAGCTGGAGAAGTGCTGAGCACTCTCTGCTGCAACTGAAGGCAATGGAGATCTATTCTAAATAGATCAAGTGCTATAAACCCCCTAAGCACTCTGGGGAAAAAAACAGACCCTAGTGGTCTCAAATTAGGCACTCAAATTAGCGGATACTTTTGGCCTTAATCTCTGTGCCTCAGTTCCTCATCCATAATATGGGGATACCACCACCTTATCTCAAAGGTGTTGTGATGATAAATTTGGAAACACTCATTCTATGGTGATGAGTGTAAGTAAAAAGCCCACAAGGAAATTAATAAATTCTGTATTCAGGACAGGGTCTGAAGGGTGTGCAGTAAATAAGATACAGACACCGCTGAATAGTAAGGATAAGATAAAATATTCAGTAACTATCCATACAGTGAGCAACATCCAATCCCGTGTACTGAATGAGACGTGGGCCTGTGGGAAAAAAGTGTGATCATAATTCAAGACTGTCACAATACACATGCACAAGCGGGCTGAATTAATGTTGCATGGACAACCTTATTTCTGGCATTTCTTAACTTTTGAAAGCGTGACTTCTCACTCTTAACATTCCTTTTCCGACAGATGTTTGTAATTAAGTCTATTTAACAGTTTGTCAATGTTTCTACTGTTATTTACCTGGCAAAACTCATCCGGGGCTCTCTCTTGCTACCGTTTGTGCCGTCAACATCAAAAGCAATGCACTTTCCTGCACGTACTGCTGATAAGTGCTCCACTGTAACTTGCACTACTGTGATGGACCCAGGGCAGTGCATCTATCCCAAGTATGTTTTAGGTGTATAGTGTCTATACATAGCCCTCCCTGCTGGTGCTCTAGAGCAGTCCTGCACAACTCGTAAAGCAGTGAGGGCCACATTACTCCAAAGAAAACAGCTGAGGGCCGAAACCTCCCAGCCCCGCAGAAACACCCTGCCCCAGGGCCGCCCCCCTGTGGAAACAAACTCTCCTTCTGCAGCGCCGCCCCACCAAAACAGCTGTGGGCCAAAAAGGAAGGTTGGGAGTGGGGAGGTGATACTTTATTTTAAATCAACCAGGGGCTCCCAGCTAAAGAGGTGGCTGGGAGCCCTCAGGGTCAAATTAAAGGGCCCGGGGCTCCGGTGGCTGGGGGAACCCAGCAGGGCCAGCTCAGGTTTTTTGCTGCCCCAAGCAAAAAAAATTTGGCTGCCCCCCCGTCCCAGCCCTGGGCTCCCCTCTGTACCGCCCTGCTGCCCCAGTCCTGGGCTCTCCCGCAACCCACCCACACACACCCCCTGCAGCCCCAGCGCTGGGCTTCCCCCTTTCCTTCCCACCAGTGCCCTCCCCCACACACCTCCTGCTGCCCCAGCCCTGGGTCACTGGTAACTCGCTCCCAGGGCAGGTCATTCAGCAGGAATTTTGGATGTGCACAACACACAAACAGGATTGGTTCCCATATGGTTACAAAGCTGCAGTAAATGGGAACAATTTCCCGCTTGTGTGATTGGAGGATATCTGGATGCATATTATAAGACTGTCCTCCACAAATGAGGAGAAGTTGAGGTGCCTTTATTATTCTTTTGTTCCACTCTTTCCTTCTATGGGAAATTTGCCAATGCAATATCACTGTCTTCCTTTTAAACAAACAAAAAAATAGCAATTCCAATCCCTAAATGCATTTCTTACTCAATTTTATCCTACTTTTTCTACAGCAAGTTACAGTGGATCAGTATATTTGATTTGGGAGAAATGAAGTAACAGCTGCCCAAACTGAGCTTGAGCACTCCTCAATTTTGAGGTGTTCAAATCTGGAAGGCAGCCCCCTCCCCTTTGTCCAACCCCAGCCCCCCCTACCATCCATTAGACCCGCGGTGTCTGGTCCGTGCAGCTTTCCAGGAAACACATTTGTTGCCATTGCTCCCCATGAAAGCCCCAGCCCAGCCCACCCCACCCTGCATGGATGGGGTGAGGTTCGGAGGCGTCAGGGGCAGGCATGGATCCCAGGGGTTTAGTCAGGGGCAGTAGGGTGGTCTCGGATGCGGGGAGGGGGAAATCAGGGGACAAGGAGAAGGGAGGCTTAGATAGGGGCAGGGGTCTTGGGAGGGGGAAATCAGGGGACAAGGAGAAGGGAGGCTTAGATAGGGGCAGGGGTCTTGGGAGGGGGAAGTCAGGGGACAAGGAGCAGCAGTGCTTAGATAAGGGGTGAGGTCCTGGGGGGCAGTTAGGGGCAGGGGTCCGGGGAAGGGGCAATCAGCTGCTGCAGCCAGGATTCAAAGGGCTCTGGGGTGCCCAAAGCTGCGGGCAGCCCCAAGTCCTTTGAATCCCAGCCGTGGCTGGGAATCTCTGCGGGCAGCCCAGAGCCCTTTGACTCCCAGCCACAGCTAGCATTTAAATGGCTCAGGGCTCCCCGCTGCTGTAGGCAGCCCAGAGCTCTTTGATTCCCTGCCACTGCCGGGATTCAAGGGCTCTGGGCCGCCTGCAGAGCGCTGTGTGTGGGGGATTTAGAATCCCCCCGCGAGCCGCACAGTGAAGCTCCGCGGACCGCATGTTGTGCGGGCTGCTCTAGAGCCTATGGATTACTACACCCATTCCAAAATGTCAGGGACAGCCCTGTGGACAAAGTATATAATATCTCCTGTCTACACTGCAGACTTAACACTTGTTCCCTTTTTTGCTTTTTCCCATTGCCTGCACTGAATGGTTCTAACCCGCATGAAGAGCGATCTGTGGGCCCAGAGGTCCAGAATATGCTACAGGGAGGGAAGAAGTTTATTTTATTCTTTTCATTCATTTCTTTGATAGTCTTTTCCCTTTCGTTTTGTTTTTATTTTACTTTGTAGCTGAATAAAGTTTTTCATTTGTTTCCCTCAGGATCCAATGACAGGAATGCTCTGGGTCTCTGTGTAGGCCAGAGTTCTTCCCATTCCCTTAATTATGCCAGAGGAGCTCTGCAAGGAGAGCATGGTAGAGAAGTGGGTTAACTGACTCCATTCTGTTTTCAGAAATGTGCATGCATTTCCTCTCATCTTTTCAGGAGAATTCCAAGGGAAGGGAACAGGGGTAAAAAACAAAACAAAAAAAGTTCTCAAAATTAGAAGCTGCTTTTTTGTTATATTTGTGTCTTGTTGATCTGGGCTGTTTTCATGTAGCCATCTTGACAGAAGACAGTCAGTGTCCTGAGCTCTCAAAGACAAGTTATCACTGAAAAGTGGGCAGTAGCATTCAAGGATTGCACTGGGAGAACCAAATGCCATGAATCAGTTGCTAGGCAAGTGTTTGCTGTCTACATTAGCACTTCACCAGTACAGATTACCACAAAACCAGCGGGCACAGCCGCCCTTGGAGCATGGTTTTGAAAGCCTGTGAACTGTTGCTACCAGTTGTGAGAGAGAATCTCTGGTATGTTACAGGTAAGTCAGAGGGCTGCAGAGCCTAGAGGGGTTCTCAAAGGCAAAAATAGGAGGTAGGTGCCCAATTCTCATTGAAAGTCAAAGAGCTGAAAACCTAAGTGTGCTGTCTTAGAAAATATACCCATAAATTTGTTTGAGAGCGCACTGGTGACATCCTTAAATGATGCATTAAAAACAGAACCCTCAGCTCAGATCTTGACAGGTAAAGAGCCTTTCAGATGACCTTAAAAAAAAAAAAAGGAGACTAGAATAGGTAGTTGTTAAGTTGGTAACGCCATGCAGCTGCATGACTCCAAAAAATGCAGCCATACGCAGAGATTAAAGTCTCAGAATCTAGAGACTCTTCTCCCTTCCACAGCTGACAAACGCACCTTCCAAGGAGAGTTAAGCTAATTCTTTCCTCTTCGAGGCAGATGAGTAATGGGTTTGTCAAGTGTCCCAATGATCAGATTGGGAAGTATGCAAGTTAACACAGACAGAACAGTGAAGATCAAACTTATCCCCGCATCTTAGAGGTAAAATTTCAAGCTGATCCTGGCTTGGTTTGGTAGTCAAAAGGAACCTCTTTCAGAGTGATGGGAGACCTCACTAACAAGAGTAGAAAGGTTTAAGAATCTTATCAACCAACAATTCCAATATTCACACCACAGTAGTCACAATTTAGCTTCCCATTCTGACAGATTCTCTTTATCCACCAAGGAAACAGAGACACTCTCTTCCTCTGCATACCTCTTAGAAGACAAGGGACAGGGTCTACACTAACTGCACCGGTGCAGCTGCGCTGCTGTAGTGCTTAAGTGAAGATGTGCCTCTGCCTACTGGAGGAGAGCTTCTCTTTTTGGCATACCTAAGCCACCTCCACAGTTATGTCAACAGGAGAAGCTCTCTTGCCCACATAGCACCGTCTACACCTGGGGGTTAGATTGGTATAATTATGTCACTCATGGGGTGTATGATATAAGTCTGTAATTATAGCTCTGGCCAAGAAAACCTATCAGATTAGACACCACAGTCTTAATGCCCACAGGGTAGAGAACGCCACCAAACTGTATTTAGCAAGAGTCTAAAGAGGCAACCTCTCACCTTTACAGTAATCATTTGGATCCTCCTGTTCATCATCATCTGATCCCAGGATTTCCTCCTCTTGTTCAGGGAGATCATTCTCTGAATGAGTAGCAGGGCCTCGATGTTGAGTTTCAGGCCTGAGAGGGTAAGAACATAAAGGTGCAGATACATTAGGTTTCAATTCAACAGGAAGAACTGGAGAGAGGAGAGGAGAGAACGACAGTAAGTGGCCTTCAGAAAACCTACTCACATTTAAAGGCTTTTACTCCCAGGTTAGAAATGCCAGGTGGCATATAAACAGCAGCTCTTTCCTCTTCATATCTGAGAAATGCAACTGACTGTTCTCTGGGGGCATTTTTTATAGTCAGAACAAGAAGTGTGCACATTTTTTATAATGAGTTAAAACCCAGCTGATCCCACTGAGATAAGTTACTGACCTCAGGAGTTCGTCCAGTCTCTTTTCACATTAAAGATTTCAAGTCAGTGAGGTTTTTTAGCAATTTATATTTTAAAACACTATTTATAGTGAATCTGAGGACCATAAATGAGTAAAAAATATTAGTTTAAGACTGATGTCATGCCCATTACATGAAACCGTCCCCGATTAAGAGGATTCAATGACATTTCTTGGATATTGCAGTCTCTTCTCAGTGACGCAGACTTTCACCATCTGCTTTGAGGAGGGGCTGGTATAAAACAGACTTTAGTAGTTGAAAAGATATCTTGTAAGGAAAGAGGAATTAAAAAGTTTCTCTTTAAGAAAAGAATTAAGTAGCTGCCATTTTAAAACCTGTGCCCTTTGTACTCCAATACAGGACATTAAAGACATTTAAAAAATCCCTCTTTTCTTTTACTAAGAACTGAGATGTCTATAGATGAAAATTTCAGAGTCTAGTTAGCTTTTCACCATATATGCTGCACTAGGTTGATTGCAGGAACAACAAAGTTAAGTTGGTCAGTGTCACTTTCTGGTTCTTGTGCATCAGCACAATATTTTGGTTTCCAATTCTGTACGGGGGTGGTTTAAAGCCCCAAAAACATTTAAGTTAAAATTTGAGTGTATGACAGTTTCAAAGCCACATACTGAAACTAGCTGGTAATGTCCCTTTAAGGGATGATACCTTCTAAATCCAGAAATACTCAAAGGAACCATCGAAACTGGTCCAGAGTAACATTTTCTCCCCACTTCTCCACTAGTTGCTAGCTGTCAGTGTTCAGTTTATGCTTATTAACTGAGGGCTGCAGGAAAGTCATCATCCCATTATGATAAAATACTGGGAAATGCAGAGAATAGGTGCTTTACTAGTTGCATTAACTGTGCCATTAGTAACAGACAGTGAAAGTTCTGAAAAAAGGAAAGTCTTTCATCTGTTTTAAAGCAAATCAAAAAACACATTTATTAGACATAAAACCTTACAGAGCTAATCAATCGGCTTCACAGAGTTCGCTTATCAATCTTATATACTGCACAAGAAAGTATGCAGTCTATCAACCATGTTTATTAAGGGACTAACCAAGAACAGCGCCCCGTTGTGCTTGGCACTGTGCAAACACTGTAGTAATAGATATATCTCACTACTAAGACTGCGTTTTTAGAAGTGAAGTATAAAACACAACTACAGTTGACAAAATAATATATCAATGCATCTTTTCTTTATAGCATGACATACTAAGACAAGATCCACCCATTCACACTGAACCTTCTAGACAGTGTGAATTAAAGTTCTATTGTATTACAGCTATTGTTTTCATAAGCTAGTAATTGATGCCTCCCATCTACCCTTGTTTAAAATTCTATTCCATGTTGCTCAAAGAAAACACAGTGATTACTGAGGGCATGTCTACACTAGAAATGCTGGTCAACTTATAACCACTACAGTGGTTCATGTCCACACTATCCTCCTTTTGCCAGAGGTGCATGTCCTCCCTAGGAGCTCTTCCATCAGTTTAAGAGGGGCAGTGTGGAGGGCTGAGAGCACACCTGGCTCCCTGCTCCAGGATGGAGCTGTGAAATTGACAAGAATGACAGCCAACAGCTGATGTAAGTAACAGTTTCTACAGGACACTATCTCGCCCTAATTACGACATAAGGCTCTTGTGGAGGTGGAATTGTGTGTCGGTGAAGTAGGGACTTATGTCAGCAGGAGCAAGGCTGTAGTATGTGCACTAATGTAACTATGTCGATGTAAGTTGCCTTACGTTGACCTAACTCTGGAGTGTAGACTAAGCCTGAGGCAAGTGCTGGTTACATCCGTCAAAACAGTATTAGATGTGGACTGCAGTTTTAGCTGTTCAGAATGGAACTCTAGGAGTCACATTAATCACCTTATGACAGCATGGAGCACACTATACAATTCACATTTGCACAAGTGATCGGTTTGGTTTTAATGGAAGGCCATGGGATGTGAAGGCAAGTTTCACTTAACCCTTCCCCATGCATATGCTGCACTACTCATGAGGATTTCAACCCTTTTTTATAAGCTGAACAAGGCAATTAATCTTAGGAGGTTTGTAAGATTTATGTAATCTATCGGTATTGCTGTTCTCCATAGAATTTGACAGCTGGTCTTGTGTATTTTAGGGCATCATGAGGCCTAGTGCTTTAAGAATTCAGCACTTGACAAGTCATGCAGATCACTGCTCCTGAACTGTACCACATGAACATTTCCAGGAGACCACCACACTACAGCGATGCATGCATTTATCTGTATTCAAACAGCAATGATTTCCAATACTGTAGTTTGACCTAGTTCACGACTGTAAGCGAAAAATAAACAGAAAAAACCCAAGCAGTTCTCTGCACCCTGCACAGCTAGCTGAAGTCTGTCACTTTATTTGGTGAAAATTAGAGAGGGAACAAGTTTGTATGCTACCCCAAAACTCAGCCAGACAGCAAGAGGACAGAACCAAACTGCAAAGGAACATAGTGTGGCTAGGGATGTGTTATTTGTATTATCATAGCACCAAGCAATACTCCTTATGGATCAGGAGTCCACTGGGCTAGGCGCTGTACAAGTGCAGAACAAAAAGGTGGTCCTGCCCTAAAACAAGCCACCGATGAATACAGACATATGGGGGAGTACAAGGAAACAATATTGGTCAGCATGATAGGCAGCTGTCTCAGCACTCCAGTAGACTACCTGGTTTTTGTTTTTGTAGCCATGGCAAAGTGGAGTTTTAAGGAGGGATTTGAAGAACAATGAAGTGGCTAAGGATGTTGCTCCTTTCAAGGACCAGTTTGAAAACTTAGCAAGTGGATGATGGAGTCAATGATAAATGATGGGTCGGAAGGGGCTAGGCCTTGAAGAGGCTTGAAAGTGAAGACAAGTTGCTTATATTTGATGTGCTAGAGAAGGGGGAGACAATGGAAGGATACAAAGAGGGGTGAGATGGTCAAACAGGCTAGGAAAATTGTCTCGGCAGCAGCATTCCGAATGGATTTGAGTGGGGCAAGACTGCACAGTCAAGGCCAGTGGAAAAAATCGTTTCAGCAATCCAGATGCGCTATGATGGATGAGAGCCTTGGGAGCTGCAGCAAATGAGAAGGGTTTGGGTGCTAATACCCTGTTTACACCCAGGAAGAGGAAAAACAGCAGACAGAACAGGGAATTTAAATTCAGCAGCCATACCCATAACATTCAGTCTCCTCAATACTGCCCTAAGATTTTTTCCCTTCATGTAACCAAGTACTACATAGTTGCTTCAGGGAAGGTGTGGGATAGAGACAAGAAAGTGGGCCACAAAAAGATTCATCTTAAGTGGTCCACAACAGCATGCTTGAAAACTACTGCTGTACTTTGCAGTGCTCTTCCTGCATCAAGGAAGTTATCAGAAACCAGTCAGGCCATTCTGCTGGAAATTTCTAGTTCCTCCCCATTCTAAATAGAACCAACATGTCATGGCTATTGACCATCTGGTGTCTGATGCACCCTGTAGTTTGCATCTCGCACTGTCCCACAGCTGAGATTCAGTCTTGGAAGACATGACAGTTCTACACTACAGTTAATTATTCCCCTATTAGCCATATATAACAGACAGATCTTCATAATAGCATTTAAAATTAAACACTCTCCCCTCCAAATCATCTTTGCTCTACTACGCAAATTCATTAGAAGGCATCAGATTCCCCATAATAGCCTGACTTTTAAAATGCCAACTGCTGGACCAGATCAAAAGGGGACACTAATATGGTCAAAGTAAGTAACAAGATTAAACTCTCTACTAAATAGAGAACAAGAATTCAGTCAAACCAACCCCCCAAATATTATCACACACAAACCTCGTAACATCCACCCTGTCTGCATCCTTCAGACAGCCTAGATTACAAAGAGGCAAAAAGGCTGCTGGAGAGAGCAAGAGCCCCATTACCTGTATTTAAAATGAGAGAGTAAGAAGCAGATAGCTGTCAGTATGGCAAAAATGCTAAAAGAGGCCTCGAAAGAAATGGATAATATATAGCTAATCAGCAGAATTTAGAGAGACTAATTTTTATAACATGCTTAATGCTAGACTAAAATGCACCCTGATTTGAATGTTTATATTTGTTCCCTCTACCTCCTAATTAATCTCAAGAGTTAACTAGGTTTGCAGCCTGCCTCTGCAATCACATGATCAGATAATATTTTAAGGAAGAAGAAAAGATGACGTCTAGTTGCAGTATTCTAAGGCAAGCGTGAGAGCTCTCATGGAATCCACAAAAGTCTTCATCTAGAGACACAAAAGTCCTTCCCCCCCCCCCCCCAAGGAAGCCCTTAAGAAGAGCAGTAGTTCACACAAGACAAAGAAAAGCCTACCTGCAGGAAGCACGGACTCCCATTGATAGAGATACCCCTGAAGATGAACCAACAGTTTTCGAAAGAGCCATTAAAAAAGAATCAGCTAGCAGATTGTTCAGGCAGCAGAGAAGCACACACCACTGGTGGAGTGCTGGCTCTCCCTGATAGCAGCAAAGCTTTGTGCAAGAGGGAGGGAGAAAAAGGATTTGTCTCCACCACCTAGCTGTAGATGCATAGCACTGCATTGCAGGTAAAGGGCCATGCAGCAACACTGAGGGGGTTGTTCTCAGCTGATCTTTCTGCAAATTTAGTCATACTCTGAGTTGAACATAAATAGATTCACCAGATTTCCTTGATGTTTACCTGGTTCTACAGTCTTCCCCTGAGGAAATGCTGAATTCAGTCAGATTTTCAGTTTTATCTTCCTAAACTGAAAAAGCATCTCCTGACTTTAATCTGCCTATTAGACAGCCTTTTATGGGACCAGCTTCTGTTGGAGAGAGAGACATGCTTTCAAGCTTACAGAGAGCTGAAGAAGAGCTTTGTGGAAGCTTAAAAGCTTGTCTCTCTCACAGGCAGAAGTTGGTCCAACCAAAGATATCATCTCACCAGCCTTCTCTCTCTATCATCCTGGGAAGGACATGGCTACAACAACACTGCACATTCAACAGTCCACTAGAGTCACAGCTTCCAATGAGCACGAGTGTCATTAATTGCTGATGGTCCAACCCTTTTGATATAGAAACCCCAGGACAATAAAGCAGGAAATGCAGGGTGTTCAAGGTAAGAAACATTTTCTTAAATTATTCCAAACTCCAGCAGCTGTGGATACAGAAATAACTCCTCACCCTTTGTTAAATCACGCCAAGATGTGAGAATGTTCTAAATCGTTTAAAAATATTAAGTGACATAGCTTGCTAATGCCAGGTGTTCAGCATCTTTCTTGGATGCCATAAAGGCATTTTGGCACACATTTATCTTCGGCTTTGTGGAATTCACAAGGGGAAACAGATCAGCAGAAGTATGACATTAATGTACAATTTCTGAGTTTGTTGGCAATTAAAAATGTTTTCTGATAGAAGTACTTAAAATTATACACTATGGATCTTACCTGTAGTACTTACTGAGGGAAAATTTTAGACTGAGTTTTGCCTCAATAACGACAGTAGGATTGGGCTCTTATCAATATTCAACTTATAGTCAACACTGAAGAATACTTAACTCCCTCAGTAAATTCCTCTTTAGTAAATTCAGCACTGCCTTTTAATTTAATGAAAGCTGTCAAAGCCACTTGGCAACATCCACATATTAGAAAAGTCTTAGTTATGCAGTATTTTTTACACAATAGCCACAAATTACTGTGTATTTACAGAACATAACAGACAATTACTCCATCAACCTCTGCTGTTCGTTGCAAGAGTTCTGGCTCCTTAGCTTCTTGTGGGAATCTACTAGAAGGGCAGTCAGGTTTGGCCATCTGGTGAGAGAAGGCCGAAAGGGATCCTTTTACTTGTTCCCCAACTGCTTAAACTAACCCGAAGAGGGAGGTACAGAGAAGGTAAAGACTTTACCTACCAGACACCCTGCCTGCATGGAACCTTTTCTTATTCTCCCACTGCTGCTGCTCCACTGATGTTATCAACAGTAGCCAAGCACTAGAGTAGTAGTGCTTCTGTTCTGAGCTGGTCTGTTAGTAGCAGAACTGCACCACAGCTAGTACAAAGGTGCAAGATTTTTAGACTTGCCAGCATACCCAACCTGAGTTTACTGGGCTATTTGCATTTCATTATCACATCTAAGAATTTTATTTTCTGTACACTCACTAGTCGGGAGCTAGAAAGGCATTTAAACTTTCCCCCAGGTGACCAAGAATAAAGGAAGGACCGATGCCTTTTTGTAGCGGTCTTGTATCAAAAATAAACTTGTAGCATTTTTGATATTTCCTTTGATATTTTGTTACATCTTTCTCCTCTGTTGTGTGTGCCTGTCAGCAGCTCAAATGTGAAAATGGCTCTCGTGTTAAATGGAGGGATACAGTGATGAAAGCCAACAGCTTTTTTCCCCCCAAGTGTTGTGATTTATTTTTTTTTAGTTAGCACTTGCGTAACACCATCCTTCCCCTACCCTCCTTGTCAAGTACTCAATTTCACTTCCATAGTAGCTGCAATGGAACTGTGCAACAGCGTTTCACAGTAGATAAAAAACCTATCTTCTCCATTTTGCAGGTCACCTCTCAGATCCCATCAGCCCCATCTATATAGAGGTGATGAAACCTTTGAGCCATTTGCTAGCCATGAGTTTAAGACTTATGTGAAAGGTTTTATCCCCATTAAGAGAGAGACTTCAACTGAGCAATCTTCAGAGTGTAGTAATTAATCCAGCGTAAACTAAGGCCTGGCCTGCACTTAAACTAGATTGACAATAGCCATGTTGGTCAGGGATGTGAAAAAAAATATGCCAAATGCTGTAGTTTTGCTCCCACTCCTAGTGTGCACACAGCTAAGTTGACAAAAGACGACTTCCATCAACTTAGCTATTATCCCTTGGGGAGGCGGTATTCCTACACTGATGGAAACAACTCTCCAGTCAGCAAAGGCTGCGTCTTCGTATATTATGCTGGCACATCTGGCAATTTAGCTATGCCAGTCTAGTCTTCACAGCATAGTCAAAACCTGAGCTATAAGCATAAGGTATTGCTATTGACTCATTCTGGAGTTCTTCCAAAAGGTCAGAGTCAATTTACACCTTACTCATCTTGCCAATGTTTTTTCATGTCTGCATGCCCTTCACAGCAAGATCTTGCTTCACAGGCAAGATGTTAAAAAGGCGTTTTTACTTTTTTCCTGGAGGAGACTAAAGCCTTTGACTAGGCTCTTAAATCTTGAATACTCATCCCACCTTCGCTTTTGACGTTAGTACATCAGGTCAAGTTCTCCCCAAGAGAATGATGTCTGCCTAATTGCTGTTTCTTAGAGCATCTGCAGTGACAGAGGTAAGATCTTATTAATGTACATCCAGTGAAAGGAATGCGTGCTTCTGTTGTCAGCCTCCATGCTTCTCTTATCCACAAGGTTTGCAGCACAACAACATCGAGATCTCTGCATAAATTTGAAAAGTCATTGTTTGGCCTCAGTCCTGTAGTATAAATTCAGGTATGGCATTACAGAATTTGTTTCCAGGTTAGGTGGACACTACTTTCCTCCCCCTAGTTATTCCTCTAGTTTAACTATTTTGAGGAATCATTGTGTGTGTATGTGCGCACATATATATATATACACACACACACACACACACTGAAGTTTGCGACACTGGTACTCTCCTTCTATTTTGATACCTTGAAACCTGCATATGTACATTTTAATTACAATTTATGGCTGGTATGTTTCACCTACATCACTGAAACTTTTTAAATTTGAAGGAGCTGGGGGACCAAATATAATTCATACTTTATGAAGCAGTTACCATCCTGTAGTTCTTGTTCTTAAATATTTTGTAATTATAGGCGATCCACCCACTCTCCCATAAATTTGGCATAAGTTTTTCTTCCCTCTCTTTTGTTCAAACAGAATTGGTAGTTATCATAAGCATAATTCCCAAATCTGGACCTTAGCGTCCAGAAATCTGGGTGCCTGCATGAAACCTCTAAGCTTAATTACCAGCTTAGATTTTATCTCGCTGCCACCAGACAGGAATTCCAGTGTTTTGGCTCACTCTGGTCTCCCCAAAACCTTCCCTGGGGCACCCCCAAGACTCAGATGCCCTGAGTCTACAACAAAGGGAAATAACCCACTTCCCTTCCCCCCCCTCTCCCTCACCCAGAATTTCCTCTCTGGGCTAACCTGAGAGTTACTGATGCAACCTCTTTACATCACAATACCAAGAAGCATGTCTCCTCTCTTCCACAAAGAGACAACCAAATACAAGGAAACAGAAAAGATTCTCTCTCTCTTCCCCCTTATTTTCTCCCTCCCACCAATTCCTGGTGCTGCAGAGATTCACCCTCCGTAGATCTAACACAAAGAGAATTTCCCTCTTTCGTTCCTGCCTACCAGAGAGAAAAAACTCAAACAAGTCTTAAAAGAAAACTTTATATAAAGAAGAAAAAGACATAAAATATCTCTGTATTAAGATCAATAATACGGATCAATTGCTTAAAAAAATGAACAACGCTTATCAAAAAGAGATACATTTACACCTCCAGCAACTACACACATGTAATACAAAAAAACAAACAAACAACAGCTATTTTTTCTACCTTGTACTTACAACTTGGAAACTGAAAGATTAGAACTGAAGATAGAAAGATCCCCTCTCATAGCTGAGAGGAGCAACAACGACACAGACCCAAACATTCCCTCCCTCAGCTTTGAAAAATCCGGTTTCCTGATTGGTCCTCTGGTCAGGTGTTTGGTTCCCTTTGTTAACCCTTTACAGGTGAAAGAACATTCACCCTTAGCTATCTGTTTATGACAGTAGTTACAACCAACAATGGCAGGCCTGTGACATCTGCTTACGTAGTTTAACAGTTTCAGAACTATAAAGCCATAGGAGTTCCATTGTCAGGAGAAGAACTCACAGGTGGAGAGATATTCTAATAATTCATTTTTGAAAAGCTATGTTTCTCACAGCAGCCAATGCATACAAACACTTTTGTTTAGTGGGTGTTCAATTTGAAGATTAGAATCACTGAATTCCACATTAAGATTGTGCTAATATACACATAAGCGAAATGATTAAGTTTCTTGTTCCTCACTCCCACTTCCCCCACAAGCATTTAATAGTTCAACAAAACAGAACTGTCTGCCATGTCACTGCACAAGCTGTGAAGGGCTTCCATGGAAACCAGCAGAGTTTAATTTATGTCTTGTCATGTGCAGTTTGATAATGACTTTTGTATTTGTGGGCAAGTCACCAACTTTTGACATGTGTTCTGAATGCTTCTGGAAGGTTTTGCATTGGTATTAACTGCGAAGAGCAATAGGAAAACCCTAATCCAAAGCTCTACGGGAGGGCAAAGCCTTCAACGAAGAAACTGAGGACTAACTTGAGAAGGTAAGGACCAGACGATATTCCAAGGGAAACAGAAAAGAGATGTTGAAGAGATGTAATGTAGCAAAGTGAGAAGCCACCATAAATACCATTCTTCTGTACCCCTGATTTCAGTAAACTCCCTACTTACCAGGGCGCAAAGATGGGGAGAGAGAAGCTGACAGACTTGAATCTTGTGAGCCCTCAATTAAGTAGTGTTTGTTTGGGGCAGAAAAGTGACTGATCAGACCCCAGTGCATCCTAAGAGCCTTACGTGCAGGACTATAGGTAATTATCCACCACTATTTTAGATTAAATAAATGGGAGATTGTTTTGTATAACAAATGCTGTGTCTGTTTACGCTAGTTGAGATGCATCTCCACTGGTGGTAGTAATGGTGGGAGTGCTAGGGTGACAGGACACTGACACCCTGTTTCTATCCCCAATCTGCTCCCACACATCTGCATTCCTGCCACTCAGAGCAGACACCCACACTTGCCTCCTGTCTGCCCACTGACCCTCCCTGAGCAATCCCCTTTCTTACTTCTCTGAATACTAATGTGGCTGCTTCCTCCATCTCCTCTTGCTGCTATTGACTGGGTAGGGAGAGAAGGTTGATGAAATTTGATGGCATTAGCTTATTTCAGTTAGTAATAACAGTCAGATTCTAGACTAATTTAAATGCATCAGTGGATTAAACAGCATGATAGCTGAAGTTTTACTTAGATAACAGATGCAGATCACAACGTATTGGAATTTTTTCATTACAGATATTGGCTCTCAACTGACAGAAGCCTCTTAAGCATGGGTCGGCAACCTTTCAGAAGTGGTGCGCTGAGTCTTCATTTATTTAGGTTTTGTGTGCCAGTAATACATTAACGTTTTTAGAAGGTCTCTTTCTATAAGTCTTTAACATACATACAACAATAGTTTTAGTTGTAAATTAGGTTTTTAAAATGTTTAAGAAGCTTCACTCAAAATTAATTACATTAAAATAAAGAGCCCCCTCAGATGGGTGGCCAGGACCCAGGCAGGGAGAGTGCCACTGAAAATCAGCTCGCGTGCCACCCGTGGCACACATGCCATAGGTTGCCTACCCCTGCTGTAAAGAGTTATCATTGGCTCAAATGAATGTGTGTGTTCACTGCAAAAGCCTTTAGAACACCTACAAAAGAGCTTGGACATGCCAGGAGAGATTGAAAATATAGAATAATATTTTGCATTTATAACATCTGTCAGAGGATTTCAATGGGCTTCACACAGAAAGATGCCACAATTTTACAAATGGCTGAACTGCGGCACAGAGATTAGCAATTTGTATGAAGTCCATGTGAACCAGAACAATCAGGAAGAGAACTCAGACTCAACTCCACTCCTGTTTTAGCCACGATAGTCAGGTGGCCCCTGGCATATGAAACAATAGTACACTCCAATCCAAGTATTGCATTTATTTTTAGTCCCTGTATTTTAGCGCTGTTTAGAGTAGGGACCATCCTTTATTCTGTGTTTGTACAGTGCTCACCACAATGGGGCCCTCCTGGTCCACCACTGCAGCTCCCAAGCCCTAGTCCAACCAAAGCTAAAATTTCACATATCAAGCAATTTTGGGTGCTCATCTTGACACCTTAAATGGCTGGCTTTCCAGAGAGCGACAAGTGCCCAATCCTCTGGAAGTCCGGTCCCTTTAAGGTATCTCACACTAGGCATTCAAAATCAGTCACTTTTGAAAATACAGGCTACAGTCAATATTAACAAAGTATAGAGAACAGCAGACGACCTTCATAAAATGAGACTTCAAAACCTAGGATCATTTAGCCTATAAGGGAAAAATAACTAGGTAGATGGAACTTGAGGTATTAAGCTATAAACAGTACAGCGAAAAAAAGTCAACCCCTCATTCACCACATCCCATGACAAAGGATCACTCAATTAACCAGTACATTCAGAAATCAAAAGGAAATACTATAGAGGATAATCTACAAAAAGACAAGTCAAATACTATAGCTATATAGTCACTATTTGTAGTTATTCATGCCAACGGTAGTATTCATGCCAACGGTAATAAATTTCCATGCTTCAGGGTTGAATTGCTCACGCTGCCACCCTTTCACTCCCTGCATACACAACACTGAGTACTTCGCATTATAGTTCTCTACTTTTTCTGAAGCATAAGGTATAAACCACTGCAGGAAGCAGGATATCAGATTTGGTGAACCAGTAATCTTATATGGCATGGGAAAGCCAGTATGCTAGTCAGTATCTGGGAAGTACACTCGTAGAGTCAGCAGCAGGTCTCTTCCAACAGTCTGATGTGAAGAAAACTAGCAATCAGGTTAAAAAATCTTGTCTGTTTATAATGTGCTGCGGTTCAAGGAATTCCATATGGAACAAATATTTCTTTCTACAACTGTTTTGAATTTGAGTGAATTTTTTAGTCTTATTTTTAACCTTAGTTTTGACCTCAGCATCGCACAACAGATTTTCCTCACAGCAGATAGAAGAGAACAGTTCGATCTTCTGAATGTTTGCAATATAAACTGTACCGAATAAAAATATCAAAGTTCTCAAGCAATATCAGAGACCTCAAATATCTAGTTCTAACTATTATAATTTACAGGAAGTACACTTAATGCTCAAGATTGTGCACACAGCATGACAATTACAGACTTAATCTACACTTTAGAGAACGTGCAAGTGGAGAAAATTTCAATTAAAATTGACTGGCTCCCTTTTAAATTGACTTTACAACTGATGCACTTTTGACAGCTACAAAGTGACAACAGCCAACATGTGCTGGTGATATCACTCTGACACCTACCAATTTCAATTCTAAGTCACAGGACCAAATCTGACCCAGTACAATTAAAGTACCATAACTCCTACCATAAAAGCAGGACATATTCCAATATAAACGATATGATAAAAGTCGTATCAAATTAACCTTGTAAATGATCAAAGAATGCTATTGCCTTAGACAAGTTCTTACTATATACCACTGCTGTTATAGCTAAATTTAAGGATACTCACTATTAGCAGAGCCTAAATTAGATTTTCCCATTGTATTTTGATTCATGGGAATTCATGTCACACAGCTATAAGCTGATTTTGCAGTGTCTCCACTTAGCCTGCTCTGTTTCCCATGACCCAGCAGGCTAGTGACAAAACTGTTTCTTGCTGAAGCACAGAGTTTTTGCAATTTTCAATGCACTAAAGAATCACAAGCACTAAGCTTAGCAGGTGTAAAGTCACAACCTGAATGCCCTTGCTCCAAACAAAAGTGTTGGTATTTATATGCATTTTTATTACCGAGAGTTTATTCATTATGGAAGACTACATAGAGAATTTTACTGGAAATACATCATGAAGTGTGCTCAACCTCAACCCATCATTACCAAGGATTTAAAAAAAAAAAAAAGAGGACACTTTGTAAAACTGCTGTTGTACAGACGGTGCCTTGCAACAATGGAGAACAAACACTGAGGGAAAACACTGAGGGCCAGATTCTACTAATCAATTGCAGTGTGATTTCTCATGGAGTAAAGTACTCAGTGAAAATAAGGAGAGTGAGGTGGCAGGCAGAATTTGACTGGGTGATAGTTTTTCAGTGGGTTTTCCCAGTGAATCCTAACAGTCAAACAAATGTTAGAACTTCCTGTAGTCAGCAGTTATGCAACGGACTGTGACTAAAGACACTATATACGGTCAAACACTCAGGACACCCTCAAATACTTTAATGACTTTCCTGTTCAGTCACCAGTTACTAAAAGACTCTTCTGTGTATTTGATTCCTTACCTTACTCTATGCATTCCTTCACCCTACAGCAAGGGCCTCAAACACGTGGCCCGTGGAGTTATTTCCTGCAGGCCACCATAGGTGCTGACTCCACTGGCAGTCAAGCTCTCCCCTGCCCTGAGTGCACCGCATCCCTGCTCCTCTCCCTACCTCCCAGTGCTTCCCACCCCCAAACAGCTGTTTGGCAGCACTTAGGACTTTCCAGGAGGGAGGAGAGAGGAGCAGAGACACGGCGCTCTCGGGGAAAGAGGCAGAGAAGAGGTGGGGCTGGGGATTTGGGGCAGGGATTTTGGGGAAGGGTTTGGAATGGGGGTGGGGAAGGGGTAGGGAGAGGCCAGGAAGGGGCAGGGAGAGGCCAGGAAGGGGCAGGGTCTCATGGACTAGATGAGAAGTCTGAGGTATGAAGTTCAGCATATATAATTCTTTGCTGTGAGTAGTTGGGAAGAATACGTTAGAAGTGGCAACGTATTCTATATTACAGTTTTTAAAAAGTTAATACATTGACTTTTAATGGCATACTATAGTACTTATTTTTTACTATACTTTTGTATTGTTGTATGAAAAGACTTCAGTGATGCGGCCCTTGGACCAATGTACTTGTCCTCATGTGGCCCTCGTGGTGATTTGAGTTTGAGATCCCTGTCCATGAGTGACAAACTAATTCATTAACCATGTCAGCCACTCTCTAGTTAGTGACCAAATCCAACATGCATGGTGATCAACTGTAGTAGGGAAAACGCTTTTAGAATTAAAGCTGCTTAGCCAGTTGTTCAAAAGCCTGCTAATCAGACAAGAGCCACCATCCTCCCAGAGTAAGGACAGGAATACACACACCAAGTTATAGTATTTTATGACGAATCCCAATTTGTTGTTCCACTACAGCGAGTAGCTGTGTCTCCTCAGAAGTAAAAATATTTTTGTTTAATTGCCCTTTCATCTCTTCTCCTTATCCAAGATCTGATCCTATTGGATAGACAAGGATAAAAAGCCAAGAATCAATTTAAAGTAACAGCCACTATATTTACATAAGGCAGACTGGTTAACATGGACACTGAACTGTTTTACAGCAAGTGATGCTACAGCCACTCAGCTGTAACATTTAACTTCAGAACAGTGACATCCTTTCCTGTAGCAAGCCTTAGTTCTTCTGAGGAGATTAACAAGTTATCTACAAACTGGCAGCCATGGAGACAATATCCTAATCATCCCTCAAAGGCAATTTGTCCTTTCCACATATCCTCATTCTCCGATCTCACAAGGTGTAGTAGGTAACAAGTTATGTCCACCATGCTCGCTCACTAGGAGCATCATCAATTATTACTTCATGCCAACTTATTGCAAATGTCCCACAGATATTATACGGTGTATTCTAGAGCATGTGTAGACAAACATGCAATTAGTTCACAATGTGTCTGCCTCAACACTACACTTTCTACCTTCTTAGCAGCAAGATACTTTCTTTCACTTCTATGTTTCCTTCATCCCAGCAGTGGGACAGGTCCAAGCAGAAAATCCTTTTCTGTATGTTGTCATGCCAAATAAAACACAGGCAGGGAGGAAAAAAAAAGCTTTAGAGGGCCTCATACATTACTAGCACCTCTTTGGACATTCTATTTAAATCAATACATCAGTTAAAAATGCTGAACTTTATACAACAGATCTGACGACCATGCAACTAAATTCAGTAAATAAACCATGTGCCACAGCAGAAGATGCACAATGTATGTGCATAAGACAACATTTTAGAATTCAGAGCACTGAGCTTGCAGGAGATCTGGGTACTGTTAATGGCTATCACAGACTCATATGTCTTTTTAAAAGGAATACTTTGAATTTAATTTTTCACTTGGTTCTCACAGCACTTTATATAAAAGTATTATTGTTACCACTTGCCCACTGTCTGATTAAGGCAGAGTCAGGACTAGAAATTGGGTTTAATGATTCAACCCTGAGAGCTCCTCCTTTTCTTGATCTATAAGATATAGAAACAACTTACTCGCCTTTGTAAAGTGCTTTGAAATCCTTGTATGAAAGGTGTTAAACAGCTACAGGGTATTATAACAGAAGAAATTCCACTGGCACAAAAGCATGAGTTACTGAAAATCCCACCTCCTCCAAGAGAGGATTAAAAGTATATTTTTATTAGTGGGCTAAAAACTAAGTGGCTGACCCCTAGTACTCAGTTTCAAAATCATGATAAATTCAGGACTAAGCAGTGTCCTGATGGAGGCTTTTTGCATTTTTAAACCTTAAATTTCAATTTGCTTGCATAATGGTATGTCTTTTAGATACAAGTTATCCTTAAACCTTCACAACCTGCTAGTGTACAATTTGCAGATCTGATTAAATGCTTGTAGAATTGAAGTCGATGCCTGAGAAAAAGAAAATAGTACTGCCCATAATTACAGAAGGCAACTCATGCAGCTCCCTGATTTTTTAACTCCCACATACAAATATTATGTATGTCTAACACACACTGTATCAGCACAAGGGGCGAGACTTGACCTCCTAATGTCCCTTCCAGACCTACATTTCTATGATATGTTTGCTTTGTAGTGCTGGGCTCCAGAGTTTAGTAATCCTTTTAAACAAGCGAGTTGCTGTCTGCTCCATTTCTGACAACCAGACCCAAAAAAATCCATCTAAAGATACCTCAGTGAGCTCTGTCCAGTTGAAGAGATGTGGTCATGCCTTGAAATAAGTTCATGAAATACCACAGAAAAGAAATTTATAAATGTGTACAAATAAAAAGTCAGTACTTTGGTGGGCAGATTTTTCCAGTGAGTTAGATAATTGTTTTGCTTAATTTCTTGTCAGTGAAATCTTGAAACCAAATGAAGGAAGGAAAGTGAGATGCAGACTCAAAAGCTCTGCAAACCAATTCCGCAGTATAATGAAAGTAATAGAGTTATTTTGTAGACACAGTGATGACAATCTTTCCAGATACAATATACAAACCTCTATGGAGGCCACATTATATTCTGTCTAAAAGATGGATGTCTCAGTTATTTCAGAATTAAAAGTAAGAACCTATAATGAATGATGGGGAATAGCTCAAGATCAGAGATGTCAATCCCTTTTCCATACCTTCCACAAAAAAGCACTACTTTGATCCCCCCCCAATTTATTTGATATTAAAATGGTCAGATGATTTTCAGTTCCACCAATAACCCCTTCCCAGAGGCAGTTTATTATTCCAAGTACAAAACATTTATAGTTTAGAAGAGTTATAGTTTTTAAGTTAAATATTTTTTAATACAACATGACTGAATGAATTCACCTTACAGCAACTATTCTCAAAAATATATAAAACAATTATAGGAACTTCTTCCATATTTTAAAGTTAGCTGAATTCCTAGAACTACTTAAAATTTAGCCTCTTGTATAAACAAACAGGATTTGTAGCTCCCACTCCCCAGAACTCATGATGAGTATATGGAATATAATTTGAACACTTCAAAAAGATTTATGGCGCTACTATGGATTTCTGTAATGTAATAGATGTTTCTTTTAATCTCGCTTACTAAAAGGAAGACTTTGCACAAAAACATCCACTTCTAAGAGATTTAGTGAAAAGCATTATTAAACTCATCTGCAAATCAATCAGGACACTCATTTGCATGTGTCATTTTATAAGCCGATAGTTAAACAGATGCTTTTCTAGCCTAAACGATGCCTAGGAGACTGATCAAGAGAGGCAGACATAGATGTCATTTCAACTATTTTATGAAGAATCCCTAGAGCTCTTTAAGGCTCATAGATATGGTCCAGTTCTTACATTAACAGAGAAGGGGTACACAGGGGACTTTTAGGTAATAAGCCTCTGGGGAACCTCAGACTTCACCCTCCAAGGTAGAACCAAAGAGGGAGAAAATTCCTTGCCCTCAGAGCCAAGGAGACCCCTTCAGTTGCCCACATGGAGCCACCAGACTTTGCTCCTTTCGACTTAAGCTCAAGAAACCAGGGCTGGATGTACAGAAGAGAAGCCCAAGCTCAACACCCCCACACTGGACACCAGTTTTCAGTTGACTGGCGGTGGGGTTCGACTTACTTTTTCTGGGCCTTGTCTTTCTTGGCTTTGGTCCGTTTCTTCCGGGCCTGCAGCGCCAGAACTGGGGGAGAGAAATGCAGACCAATGAGACAGGGTAGGGTGGAAGAGGTGGGAGTGAAGCCTGCAGCAGGAGATGCATACTAGAGGAAAACAGAGGTTTGAGGGGGCAAGGAGCATGAGGTGGAGAAGCAGACAGACAGGAGGGGATAGAGGGGCAACGCAGGCAGGCAGACAGACAGGAGGGGGCAGGGGGGCATACCCGGGGGAGGAAGCAAGGCAGACAGATGGGGGTCACGCGCACAGGGGACATGCCCAGGGCAGGAGGCGAGGCAAGGCAGACAGACAGACATGGGGGGCAGAAGGCGCAGTCTGGGGAGGAGGGTAAGAGACAGATGGCGGGGGTCGGAGGGCAAGGCAGGCAGACAGACAGGAGGAGGCAGGGGACATACCCGGGGGAGGAAGCAAGGCAGACGGGGGGGAGGGGCAGGAGACAAGGCAGCCAGGCAGATAGACAGACGTGGGGGGGCAGAAGGCACAGTCTGGGGAGGAGGAGAAGACAGACAGACGGGGGTGGGGTGTCGGAGGGCAAGGCAGAAAGAGGGAGGGGGCAGGAGACGCCCCAGGAGGAGGGAGCAGGGCAGACAGACGGGGGAAGCGACAGGGACGCGCCGGGGAGGGCAGGGCGGGTGGGCAGACAGACAGGGGGACAGAGGACGCACCGGAGGGAAGGGTCAGACAGTGGGGGGGGGGCAAGGCAGACAGACACGGGGGCAGGAGACGCGCTCGGGGGAGGGGAGCAAGGCAGACGGGGCCAGGAGACGCGCCGGGGTGGGGCAGGGGACGCGCTCGGGGGAGAGGAGCAAAGCAGACGGGGGCAGGGCAGACAGGCAAACAGACGGGAGGCAGAGGACGGCCGGATGGCGCTGCCTACGAGGGACTAGGGGGCCGACGCTCGGCCCCGGGTGCACGTGTCAGGGGGAGGCGGCCCCCCAGGCCCGGGCCGGGAGAAGGCGTCGCGCTCACCTTTTCGCTCCATGGCGGCCAGAGCCGGTAGCCCCCACTGCGCTCCGCGCGTGCGCTCTAAAGCATTCGTTTGCGTCTGCGCCTGCGCCGGGCTGGGCCGCGCAGGGAGACGCATGCGCACTTTCGGTATCTTAGCGCGCCGCTGCACGCGCCACCAGATGTCCTCGTCACCCTCCCTGGTGCCGCTCGAGCTCGAGGCCGAGCTAGTGAAGACGGCCCCGCCCCCTGGCTCTTCCGAGCGCGTCCGGCAACGCCCCCTCCGACGGAGGGGGAGGAGCGGGGGCCGCTGGGTAGACTCCTCCCCCGAGCCCAGCCCCGCCTCTAACTGGTCCATGGTCCCGAGCGCATGCGCAACCCCCGGAGGGCGGGAGGAATCTGACTGAAGGGGTGGAGAGCGGGGCGGCACAGGCCACGCGGTGCACGCGCCGGCCTGTGAGCGAAGCGCTCAGTGTGACGCAAAGCTGGCGTTGCACCGCCCCCTTCCCCCTCCCCGCAACGCACAATTTGAAATACAGTCCCCGGGGGTGTTACCCCGTGCGGCAGTGACTAGGGTCCATGCGCTTCACAGTGGAGACTGCCAAGCACCCACAGCACATAATGGAATCGGTTTACCCCACTGTAGTGCTTCCCGCCCCCATACACACCGCAGTGCACGCTGCCCCCCACATTGCAGCCCACAATGCCATGCACACTTTGACATTGTACCAGTGGAGTTATGTCTATAAGTTTTGCATTTTTTGTTTTGTTGTGGTTGCGTCTGGTGCCGTTTTCAGCTGGTGTGTCTTGGGCTGTGAGGAGCTATATTTTATTTTAATTCTATAAAAATCTTATAATCCTGTTTTACAACTCTGACATATTCTCAGCCTTAACTCTGGCATAATAAAGATTGTAGTCTGGGATTTTCATCCTGTTTATACAATGATGCTATCATCACAGCTCCAGCAACAATGCTTGTTAGTTATATTCAGCCATATAGGGCCAGCAGAGGGAGTTCAAAACATTGGGTTGGTAAAATCTATATGAGCAACATGTATTTTTTTATTTCTAGGCAACAGAGTTTTAAAAACAACCCAAACCTAGAAGCCATTGTAGGAGCAGAACATGAGATTAGATTATAAACATTTCCAAGGTAAGGCAAGTTTAGAGCCCGAGGTATGTCCATATGTAACTTTAAGAGAACAGTTAAACTATTTTTCACTGTTTAAAGTTGTTGTTTTGTTGTTGCTTATTATAAGCCCCTGGGATCCCAAATCTATTTCCTTACAAAAATTTAGCTTCTGGTCTATTAAATAAATATATGTACTGGTCTCTTTAATCTCTATAGCAGGGGCCGGCAACCTTTCAGGAGTGGTGTGCCGAGTCTTCATTTATTTACTCTAATTTAAGGTTTTGTGTGCCAGTAATACACGTTAATGTTTTTAGAACGTCTCTTTCTATAAGTCTATAATATATAACTAAACTATTGTTGTATGTAAAGTAAATAAGGTTTTTAAAATGTTTATGAAGCTTCATTTAGAATTAAATTAAAATGCAGAGCCCCCTGGATCAGTGGCCAGGACCTGGGCAGTGTGAGTGCCACTGAAAATCAGCTCGCATGCCGTCTTCGGCACCCGTGCCATAGGTTGCCTACCCCTGCTCTATAGTATACTGTACATCTGATGGCACAGCGCGGCCCTACTCCTGTAATGAGGTCTGCTGTTCCTGCATTTGTAACCAGTGACTGGCACGCTTGGGCTAAACAAGATGTGTGTTCACACACAACTTGAGCAATAGTCTGTTAGTAACCATGGTAGCCACCTTTCTTTCAGATTTCCAGCAGCTTAGGCAAAGATGTGGTTTTCTTCCTGCCACCAGTTTGGCACTGATTTTTTTAAACAGTGTAGATGGCCCTCTAGCTATCCCTGTGTGTAACTGGTTTGAGTGGTCCTCCTTCCTCCCAGCTCCCTGTGCGGTATGACATACTAGAGTGCATTGCTGCATGAATTTCTGCTGCCAGCCAGTGTGCATGTCCCCTTAACACTGTGGGACATCTGTATTGCCTTTTCACTTATGTAGTCATTTATTCTGCTCTGGTGGCATTTGACACCCTCTTTGCATTGGTCTAAGTTTCTATATTATACAAAGCAATGGAAATTCAGGATCTGAATCTCCTATTTAGGTGCCCTGCCCAGACTTCCCCAGCACACAATGATACAAACAGTTAAACAGCATGGTAGCACATACATAGTTCATGGTGATGTATGAAAAAAGTTACAGTGTCAACAAAACACAACTGTGTTTGTTGTAACTGGGTCAGATGAGACTGTCACAACCTGGTTACAAGCATATGATTGTGCAGACAGACCTTTGGACCCTGACTTCCATTGCCCTGCCTTTTAAGTGGTATAGGCGGAGTCTTTTGGTGCAAGGTACATGTTTTCTCACACCACAAAACTCTACTGGGTGATATGTGCCTTGGTTAAACACAAGAACCTTGTGCACAGTTCTGGGATTAGCGTTAAAGGATTGCAATGACTAGACAAGAAAAAGACCAGGAAATAAGAAAGTGCCTGGACTTCCACTAACTGAAAAGTACATGCCTTGCATAATTAATATACATATATTTTAGAAATATTTTTAAATCATGTTGATGTTTGAAGTTAGAACATCAGTGCACGAGTTGTGGACTGGAAAGGGCATAGTCAAACCTTTGCTGCTGGTATTATTTATTCTTTACAAGGGTGGGTAACAGGCCAAGAGTACTTCTCCCAAATTTGCAATGGGAAGGCTCTTTGCATTGCAAAGGGCTAGTAGCAGAACTCATCTTAAGTCAAGGATGTCACAGTACAACGCATAGATTCTGAAAATTAAGGCCTTGCTTGTTGTAAATTTTGTATTGCTCTGTTTTGATTGGAGCTGCCACTCACGAAGGGACTTGACTTGAAGCCATTGTACAGAAACACCACAAGGGAAGCCTGTGTACTATGAGAGTTACTCAACACTGTTAGAAAGACAGGAAGAATTGAAAGCTCCATTCACAAGTATCAAAGCTGTGAGACTGAAAGCTTCTTCCACTGTAAGAATGCACACATATGTTGTTTTTAAATCCTTTTACCGTTTCACCTTACACACAGATACAGTACAATGTCCCTCCTCCAGAAACTCCCTGGAAGCTGTACGAATTTAAATTGAAAAAGTCTGGATGATTTACTAATGCAAGTAACATTACAAATAATTAAATATTAACATTTCTATGCACCCACATATAGTTAAAACTTAACTGCCAAGACAGCCCAGCATTGTAAGAGTCCTATATAGTCTCCCTGCTACTGCTCCACACGGAGAAACCGCACCATGCACACAGCAGAGGCTGGAGATGCTCTCACAGAGTGAAATTCATGCTGGAGCACAGGACCAGTACAGGGACTATGCATTGTTTAAATCTAATTTATGGTCTCACAAAGGGGCTTAAATTGTACATGGACCTTGTGCTGATGAATTTCACCCTCAGTCCTCACTCTATGCACTGAGGCCAGGGAAGAATTTCCTGAATGTGCACATGGTAGGGTCTTGGGATGTGCATCCCTGATATAGCAAGACTGCTCCTGTTCCAAATAAAACCCCACCATGTGCCATTATGGTGATGTCACAGTTTCACCAGTCTATTGAGTATGAGGCTGGTACTCAGATAATACAACTGAGAAGTTTGTTTTTGTCCACTTGCCACCTATATCTTATTCTAAAGAAGCCATTTTTTCATTTCTTAATAATGAAACTGAACTAAATGTCTCCATTTGTTGCAGTCTCAGTGAATGTCTACCAAAAAGAGAAGCAAATAACATAATTCACCAGCAGGAGGTATTAGAAGAACAGGAAAAAAAGTCAAAGTATTGAGTTTTTACTGAATAAACTAGGCAACTTTAGCAAAGTATCAGTGATGAAATGCTTTCTTCTAGAGCAGTGTTTCTCAATGACCAAGTCCATGGACTGGCGCCGGTCTCTGAGATCTCCCTGACACAATTTAGGAAGGCAGCAAGCCCTGGTATCAAAAAAGTTGAGAAACACTGTTCAATAGTGTCACCTCATTTTGCATGCATCTGAGGTTAATGAAATAACGTGTGCAATCTGCTGAAAACTGCAAACAAGATTTAGTCCCTAAAAAAACAACATGCAAAAGATGTGCCGTGTTTGAGGATATTTGAAAAACTACAAAGAATTTCAGAAACATGTAAAAATTAATTTAATGGTTCCAAGTTTTATAGTTAATTCACTACAAAGGTTAAAATAGCTGCTAAATAGTCCCTCTGTTTGAAAGTCCTGAAAGGTAACTTCATAAACTGTGCTAGTTTCCTGAAACCAGCAAAACCATTGGATGGACTGGCTAGTTGGCTACTTCAATAACTTTGAAAGAGACAAAGACAAAAACCTCCACCAAAATGCAGGCAAGAACTACTTGAACTGTGCTATATCAGCACCTCTCCCCATATACTGGACTAGGATTCCCTGTCAGTTCTTGTGCATCTCAGGGATCTCTGGCATATTTCCACTTCTGCTCCCACTCCTCATTTCTGTCACCTGGCTCAGGGGGTGGAGCATCATACTGTTGGAATACGTTCATCTCTGTTTCACTCTGGAGTGAATATGTGCGGAAGAGATCGGATATCGGCTCTTCATTTAAGAGTTCGCTCCTGGTAGTCTTTAAAGAGGAAGTATCTTTGTTGTTACCGGAGTGCAGACTTCTCTCCTGAAACACACACAAACAATGTCTTCTAGTGAGCTGATCAATGCGCGAGATATTGGAATGAAAAGCCTCCCTGCTCCCTTGCATATTCCTTGATAAGACTGAAGTGGATCCAGCAATAATTTAGAAAAGAATAAAACTTCTGAATTCCCCTGACAGGGTCCTTGATCTAGCAGCCAAGAGGAGACGCATTAAAATTATGTCACCAACAAGACCATCTTCGCCATAACTCACATACTGGTTCACCCCCTGCCAACATACACAAAAAATGATGTATTTCACCCTAATAATAATAATATCGTCTTACACTTCCATTGTACTTTTTGTCCAAAAAGATCCCAAGGTGGCACCACAAACTATACATACACAGTGGTCACTTTACCAACCAATAAAGTGCAGCAACCTCTTGTGGGAGGAAAGGTGGAGTGAGGGCAGGTCTACACTTAAAACACTGTCCGCTGTAGCACTTTCATGAAGATGTGTTACACCGACAGGATAATCCACCTCCGCGAGAGGCAAGAGCTATGTTGGTGGAAGAAGATCTCCCACCAACATAGTCTACACCGGCACTCAGGTCAGTATGACGACATCAGTCCTGGGTAGGGATATGAATTATTTACACCCCTGAGTACTTATACTGAAGTAATTCTGTAGTATAGGTCAGGGGTTAGTTGTTTAACAGCACGCATCAATAGTATAGAACAGTTTACGATGGAAGTGGAAAAAAAATGCTGCATCTAATTGAAATTGCAGGATAAGTGAAGGGAGGCTGAATTTATCTAAGTAGGCAAGGATGATGGGATTAGTTCCTTGATTTTTCAGAAGTGTCAAGGTATCTTTCCTGAATACGAGTGGTCTTCATTGCAAGCCAATAACGCATTGTACTGATGTTAGTGAGATAAGCCAAAATTCTGAAGGCTTTCAGCAAGCAAAACTTCCACTGACTTCAGTGGGAGTTTTGCCCAAATCAAAGACTTCAGGATTTGGCCTACAGTGAACAGAAAATTTTCCAAAATTCATCTTTGCTTTGAATTTAAGCAAGGTGAATTTAATTTCTAAAGTTTTTTTTTCTGGGAAAATCAGAGGGTATGAAAAATAGGGACTGACTTCTAATATCCAAAATATCTCCCGCCACCCTTAGCCATTGTGGATATTTTTTAAGGACTATGAAACCTGCTCTGATATGATCTTTAAAGAATAATACTTACCTAATTATCTACCAGGGAAAGTAGATAAGTCATTCCTGTGATAATTAATTGGTTAATACTCAGCACTTGAGTACTACTTTACAAATATTATTATTTGAAACCTGGCAAGAACCCAAGTGGAATCCCAGTTAGCCAGCTTTTTAGTCAGTTTTAACATCAGCAGTTGAGGGTGTAATGTGACAACACATGAAAATGTTTAGTCCAGTTGATTTACCTTAATTCTGTAGATCAGAGTATAAAGATGAAAAGACTTTTCAGACTGGATCCCCCTCTCTGTCACCCAACATAGCCCACAGTCAAGGCATGATTTTTCCTCAACAGTATATTCTCTAGTGATATGCTGCTGACAGAACTGATCAGTAGGAACATTTTCTGGTTTTCATTCTAAATTTATCTTTGCTTAGTTTCATGCCATTACTCCTATATGACCCTAAACAATTTGGGTCCAATTCTCCTCACTAACACTACTTTTATACTAGTGTAAATCCATTGACTTTCATGCTTGTGATTTACACTAGCATGACAGAAGAATCAGGCCTTTCCTCTCACTCATTGGGGTTTAATAATGTTTAGCATATACATATAACCTGTTACAGGATGGCACTGTTTTCCTGAAACAGCTATACTTCGCTAGCACATTTTGATCCTGCTGGGAATGGATTAAGTGGTTTCTGATGACTCAGTACCACAAATGGTTCATTATCTCAACTGCATATCAGAGAGCTAGCAGAGGTTTTTTGGAGGGAGAGAATTTAAGTTGTGGGCTAAGCAGTCTCTGAGGTAGGAATCCTAAGAGCAGCCAAGCTTGGGAAAAGATTTTAACAGAACTTTATCTTATTGTTAATTTCTTTGTTAAAGCCAATCCCTAGGAAGGGGATAAGTTTGACTTTACACAGTGTGTAGAATTTGTTTTAAATCAAACTGCAAAAGGCACTTGGTCACAGCACTATACATCTTCAAAACTGGTCTACAAACATTAATTAATACAAAAGGCTATACCATAGGACAGTATTATTGTCTTCATTTTACAGGTAAGGAAACTGAGGGACAGACTGATTAAGTAACTTTCCCAAGATCACAGAGGGAGTCAATGTAAGAGCTAGGATTAGAACCCAGGAGTCCCTGGGCTACCATATGTCCATCCTCATTCCCCTAGCTCAAACTGCCTTTCTATGTTTACACCTTCAAATCCTTGTAGGATCACTAGGCAGCATCTAGATTTAAACTGAGTACCATACCTTCTGTTCTTCTGTGAGCCCTTCATCTAACTCCTCGTCAGGCTGTCCAATGCTGAGTGCCACAGTCTCTGGCCTTTGATTCTGTTCCAAAGCGGCCAGCACAGCATCATGCAGCGTTAGAAAGAACCGTGCTTTGGTGACACAGTCATCAAAGAAATCATTCTTCTCAAAGATTGCTATTACAGAGACTGTAAAACAAAACAAAAAACACCACCAATGCAGACAGGGTCACATAAAGGAGCACAGTTAAAGCATTTCACCAAGGTTTAAAATTTATCTTTTTCTTACAAAAAGTGGTTAAATACAGCATTGCCCATATAATACTCACGGTGGCAGCTGGCAATTAGGACCGAAATGCCAATATTCTGAAACATGTGGAACATCTGTAGAGAGAATCCCATATTAATATCAGTGCCACTCTCATGCTCTATGCAGGAATGGCCTGGCACCAGAAGGCAGGACATACAAGGGGGGAAAAGCTTTTGCTTATAACTCTGCTTCTCTAAAGATACTATTCTTCTAGAAGATTTAATCTGGGGTCTTAGGTCAGTGCAAGACCAGCAGAACTCTCATAGTTCAAAGAATTCTGACTCCAGAGAGCCAGGTCCCATATTGGACATCACGTACCACAGTCTGCAGGATATAAATTCGGCCTTCCCAGTATTCAGATCAGTTGCTTTGGTTGTACAGCATGTGGAGCTCTCATATTAAGCCAATTGGAAATGATTCAATGCTCACACATGTGCGTGCAAACACAAAATATGCCCCAGAGTAAACAATGGAAATAAGGACCTACATTTTCAAACACATGCAGTAAGTTTGAGTGCCTCTGTTTTTGGGTGCTCATCTTGAGACACTTTAATTTTAAAAGGTTCCTGATTTTACAGGGCAGGTGCTCAGCATACCCTGAAAATCAGGTCCCTTTATAATTAAGGTGCCTGAAGTTGAGCACCTCAAAATTGAGGCCCTTAAAATCATTAGTTGTCCTTCAGTTGCTTTTGAAAATCCAGGTCAAGTGTCAGTAGAGAAACTCGTTAAAAGATAATCTTCAATATTTGAGAAGAATCAGGTGAGAATCCCACTGGCATGGTACCTTCAGAGAAGCACAGTTACAGGTAACTTATTTTCTCTAAAGATACTATCTGCAAGGATTTTCACTTGAAGCTAAAGAGATGTCCCAAAGAAAAAATAGATAAGGCTGCAATGAACAACAATAACAAACCAATGCCAACAGAGAGAACAGACATTTTTATATCTACTCTTTCTGCCTAGGACTAAGATAACTCTTAAATGTCCAGACAAATCAAAAATTCTCACGTGTGCTAGAGACAAAGACTTCATGTAAGAACATGCTAACTTACAATACGGGATATCCCAACATTTTAAATAAAACATCTCAGGGAATGAGAGAGTTGAGCCTCTCCTACTTTGGAAACAAGAATCAGCACTTTTAAGTGTCCCAAACAGGATTTCCTCCTGCAAGCTGTAATGAAGTACAAAGCACTGAAATTCCAAAACAACAGGCACCTAGCACTACCTAAATACGCCAAAGCTTCCAGTTTGCTGTGTGAAGGAAAAAAAACAAACAGCAGAAATGGGGAAAATTAAATGAGAGATTAAAAAGGTGATTTGAGTTGAAATAGTCTGAAATATTATTAGTGACTCGGGTAAGGGCATTTTGCATGTGTTTTTTAGATCTACAGTGTACCTTTAAACAACAGCCAGGGAATATATGCTGATCTTGGAAACTACACATTTGTGAAAATACAAAGATTCGTCTTGCTCCCATTAAAGTCAATAGGAACAGGTACAGGTGCTTATATAATAGGTAACTTTAGGGTAATGGGAAGCATCTGATGTTGGGCAAACTTCAGTTTCTGCTTTTACATGCACTGAAGTGACTTGCCTGCCTCAGTAAATCTGAAGCTTGCAAATCCACAAACTGCACCATGCTGAAGTCTAAAATAATAGTGTGGACTGGATATGTTGAAAACTCTGTGGACTGCAACTGTACTGGTTCCTGGCACAATAGTGTTGTGGAAGTATCTACTCCAAGGTCTGAAGAATTCCATATCCTCTTCCCTTCATCCTTCTTCTTTCCAGTTTCAGGTCTTCCTGCCCTGAGCCTGATGGCTGTGGACTGAGCATGCTGTGTTTGCAACATTCCTGTTGTGAGAGTCCCAGAACTGTGCTTCCTTTCAAACTTTGACCAACGTATCAAATTCAGGGAAGATGATGAAGACTCATTATCCCTATGAAGTCGCTTCACCAGTTTCTCAGTATAGGGTATCTAGAATGGTAAAGTGGAGAATAAAGACAGTTAAGAGAATTGTGTCGAGAAGGTAGAATTTCTCTTGCTGCAGTTATGACAGCATGGTAAATCATTTGATAGCTTTTCTCTCTCATGACAGAAATACCTTTGAACTTATGCTAAATATAGCACTAAGCCACAACAGTACATAAATTAGTAGGAGATTGATGCAAGTCTTGGTTGTGGTCAGCAGAGTACCTTCAACTACCCTGGAAGTACTGTGTTAGCCTAGTCCTGCATGCCTTGGAGTTGCTTATTCCCACTGGAATGTGGGCCACTAATTTTATATTCCATTTTTTAAAACAGAAGAAGGTTTATGAGTTTTATGCACCATATTCTTCCCCTATGAAAAGCAGTTCCTAAGATAAAGTGATGAGAAAACAGAGAAGAGGTTATCATTTTTTTCCTTAACAGTTTGAATATATGCTTTTGTTATTTAATTTTTAATCCCAACCCTTTCTTGTGATGGTTTCTTGATCTCTCCCTTCTAAGCCTAGCTGCCTTTTCAGTGTCACCCAGCCAATAATTTTAACTCAATTCCTTTTTTTAAAAAGTTAAGTTTGGAATACTGAATAGCTCCAAGTTTGGCTTTTACACTAGAAAAAGAGTTAAACGCAGCTGAAAGGTTCATACATTGCAGCTTGGCACTTTGGAAGAAGATGGCAGCTCAGAGCAATTACAGACTTCCTTCAGAAGCTCAGTCCTGCTCATCCTTCCAAAACTGCTTCCCCATAAATGGCTTTTGTTATCTTTTACAAAGTACATTGGATAATTTAGAGAATTAAGAATATTGCAGAAGCCTCTTCCATCCATTTGCTTATGACACTGTCAAATTCCAGTTATGGGGCATGCAACTGGCTGTACAGAAGGCATTCAACAGAGTTCGTCATAAGGAGAGGAGAAATCCTCTGATCACGGAGACTGTGACTGGAAGGATTTGACCTTATTTAGTGATCATGCATTTGTGGGTATCTCACATTAGTAGTGGCAAGAATTCTTCAGGCAGCCAAAGGCAGTCTTTAATGGGAAAAGGAAAGCAAACCCCTATTGAGGCATCTGACAAAGTTAGTTCTTTCAGCCCCAGAAAGGAAGGAAAACATGTTGGGTTTTCCCACTGCTGGTCAATTCAACCAACAAGTAAAATTTCAATTCATCTACCATGGAAGATATAAACAAATATAAGGGTTGAGAGCAAATATAAGGGTTGTACTTGCTTATTTTTGGTTTGCAAATATATATGCAATTAGGTATGGCCTTCAGGCAAGCTAATGACATGGCCCTCAGTGTCACAAAGTCTGGGTGCCCTGGCTAGATAATTATTTTTTTTAAAAAAAAGGTAGCTGACCCTGGGTAATAGCTCAGGTGGATCACAAACACAGGCACACTTCAAATCCTTTCTCTCCAATCCAGTGCTAGACAGACTAACTGAGATTAAAGCTCTCATTTCATTTTCATCGAGGGGCACTGCTTTCACATCCATCTGAAAAAGACAGACCGTGTATCAGAGATGGTCGTGTGCTTCCAATGGAGGAGTTCAGAAGCTGATGGCGATTGGAAAAGTGGTGTTTACCTTCTGTAACAAGTAGCCTTTGAAGTGTCTCATATTTGCAAAGGAAATGGAGGAACAACACTGGAAGATTTTCACACCTTCAATCTCCACTGCCTAGAAGACAAAACTGGAGTCTCTGAGGTTTGTACTCACACTAGAAAAATGGTCCACGGCTGACATTGACAATGGGTCTCCTCTGACCACGACAAGCCACATTGTTTTCAAAACTCATTAATGAAAATACCCTACAGCTTGTCTACACCAATTTTTTTTTAAGTTCTCCCACCTTTGCAGCTCCATGAGTTTAGCAATAAAGGGAGTACTAATGTAGACATTACTGGTCACCACAGCATTATCCAGATCCGCATACAGTAGGGTCAACAACATTATGGTAAAAATACCAGTGCCCTGCTCTTGCTACCACTGCCAGAAGAATTTTTAAGAAACTCTAGTACAAGTGTCACAATCCAATAGTGAATTGTTAACAAAAATCTGTCACACAGACACAGTCATTATTGACATCTGTTGTGAAAAATGGGTCATTGTCCTAGCATAGACAAGACCTGACTAAGGACAGGAGATCAGCAATAAATTCTGTATAGTTCCAGCAATGACAGGAAGCAAGCCTTTCATTACTGGTGGAGCCTGTATCAATAGAATGAGCTCCCAAAGTGACAAGTCAGACCGATCTCTCTATCTTTAGGCAATTTGTATCACTCTTCGCTGCCAATATTCAAAGATCCTTACAGATTTTCAAGGCTTGAAGTGAATGAACTGAGTCTGATGGATCACTCACAGGTGTCCAAGTGAAGAAACTGGATTACAGAGAGGGACTGGGTATTAGTTTTTTTCTCTTACTGCTTTGTAGTCAGATAAACTTCTGTATAGATCCGTGTTTGGAATCAGGCCCAGCATCACAATCTTCATTCTGAAACAAGGTGTTTATTAGATTTCCTTAGAGTAGAGAGAAAAACCAGCACCACCCAATATTTTAGTCCCTGTCTCTATCTTCTTTATTGGGTACCCCAGCTGTGGCTTTGGGGGTGTGACACCCAAGCACCCGTACCCTTCACATCAAACTTTGAACCCTCTAGAAAGCTCTGTTTCAAGCCAGGGAACACACCAGGCAAAGGTATGTAAGAAGGCATGTAGTCTCTCCCTCCCACAAATCCAATATATTCTCCAAAGAAGTGAGGAAGAAGGATCTAGAGGGTGACTAGTGTCAGTGTGTAGTGACACTGTACTCAAAGAAATCTATTTCCTGGTAACTTTTCTCATGTTTTAGAGTATTGTCAGTACACATCCCCACTTTTGGGAAATTCACAGCAGTAACAAACTGCCAACATGGTATGAATGGGGAGGATATTTAAATGAATAGCTATCCAGAACTACTCTCCAAAGGTGCTCATTGGATGTCAAGGCTAGGTCACGAAAATGATGCTGCACAGAAGTATGAGCTAACTTCCATGTCACAACTCGAAATATTTTCATAATTGTGACATTCTAAAGGAACGCCTTAGAAGCCACTTTGGATCAATTCAACTAAGGGCTGTAATACTTTGGTCTAATTCTGGTTGTTAGCCTGTTATGGGGGTGGCTGGATGGTATTTAGTGGCTTGGGATATACAGAAGATCAGACTTGAGGATCTGGTGATCCCTTTTGGCCTTAAACTCTATGACTCAATAAATGTGTTCTGATACTTTTAAGGACTGGGATACCTGCTAGCTCATAGCATGTCTCTGTACAGAATTTAATGTCCTTTGATAATCACTGGGAAGAAACAATCTGCCCCATAAGTCTATCAATGTAAACCTGAAATAAGCAGGTGGAGAGGGGGTGCATGGGGAGATTTTACAGAAGAGTTTTGTTCTGTTACAGGAGTAGAGAAGGGTCCCGTTAGTGTCGATCTTGAGTAAGCTGATCTCCCCTAGCAGTGAATGCATTTAGTGAGAAGAAAGATACGTTGATGGACCGAGTCAGATGAATATCAATGACCACTTTAAGGATAATCTTGGAATGAGGACACAGTGTACCACCTTATTCTTATGGAAGACTGTGTATGGAGGGTAGGTGATTAAAGTGAGCAATTCGCTGAATCTCCTGGCTGATGTTATTGTCACAATAAATGGTCTTCAGTCAGGTGACAGAGGCACCCTTTCCAGAGGCTCAGATGGATAGTCTATCAGCTAGGCTAAGAGGTAAATTCCCAAAAATGTACCAATTCATGCACAGATGCGAAATCATTAGACCTGAGAAACACATTAGCCAAAGGGTTTATCCCATAAGCACAAAACCACTTCTGTACTGGACTGTGACATACTGCTATTCCCAAAATAACAACTTTAGATAAACTTAGTGCCCTGCTCTGAGGGTAACAAGACCCAGTACCTGTGTGACCTAACAGTGATGATGAAGAAGGTGAATCCCATTGCGATGATCAAGCCAATATCAAGACCAAGACACAGAACGGCTGCAAAAGTCACAATCCAAATAACCTTTGAATAAGAGGCAGGGAGGACAATATTAGCTGCTGAAAAGCTCAAACAAGTAGAACACACAAACAGTGCCCCCATGTAACCTGCTCCATCTCAGCCACCAAAGACAGCTGCATTCACTCAGTCAAACCAATAATTCAGCTGCATCCTGTCCTGACAGACGTACTTGGAATGGCTTATCTTAAGCAGAGCTACTGTAAACCTCAGAAAGGCCCTAATGACTTTTCAGTTGAACTTTTCTGGGGAGCACCGTCAAACACTGTCTTCACACAGCACACAGTCAACTTGTGGAACTCCTTGCCTGAAGAGGTTGTGAAGGCTAGGACTATAACAGGGTTTAAAGAGAACTGGATAAATTCATGGCGGTTAAGTCCATTAATGGCTACTAGCCAGGATGGTAAGGAATGGTGTCTCTAGCCTCTGTCTGTCAGAGAGTGGTGATAGATGGCAGGAGAGACATCACTTGATCATTACGTGTTAGGTTCACTCCCTCTGGGGCACCTGCCACTGGCCATTGTCGGCAGACAGGATACTGGGCTGGATGGACCTTTGGTCTGACCCAGTATGGCCATTCTTATTATCTTATGTTCTTAAGCTAGATTTATTATTATATTAGTAATAGTCTTACAACAGCACCTATGAGCCCCAGTCATGGCCCACACTGCTAGGCACTACACAAACACAGCAGAATGAACTATATTATGGCTGCAAACATCATGTTGGTTCTGCAACGTTTTTGAGAGGGGAGATTTGGTGGGTTTACTTAGGAGGGGATCAGCTAAATCGAATGAAAAGGGAGAGGAAAGAAGGAGAAGGGGACAGGGCAGGGGAAAAGGTGTGAAGGGAAGCTGAGGTGAAAATAGTGTGAGAAGGGAGTGGAGGGCTAGAGCAAACAGCCAATCAGCATAGGGCAGAGAAAGTCAGAAAACATTCTATAGTTGTGACTGGACTGTCCAAAGGCCAGAAGGTCCCTGCTTTGGCTGCTGCTGGTCCTACCACACAGCATCTCTGGCTGGCTTTCTCTGCATCTCATTAGATTGCTGTATGAAAGTAGAGGTTAGAAATGATAGCAGCTGAAGTGTCACAACTTCACTCCTGGAACATTTCTACCCTGGAAGTGGTGACAGAGAGGGATCAAAGCACAAGGCTTCAGAACCTCAACCACAGAATCAAACTACCAATGCTGACAGATTTACTCCCCCTACTCATCAAATATACAGATACCATACCTTTGAGGATGCAGAATCCAAAGTCCGTAATACACCAGTGGCAGTGTTATGTGTAACTACAAGGGGATCCAAGTTTGCATACATAATTGTGCCCTACACCAAAAGGACTAGAAGGATAAAAAGGCCTGACTGAGACAGGGTGCTGAGAATTCCCAATACGGGTCTGGAGCGCCATCTCCAATGACAGAGAAACTGTACTGAGTCCCTGAGTACCAAGACCCAGTCTCTCCCAGAAGGAGCTCATGTGCTAAATCCTGGAGTGGAGAAACAGAGGAAAGAACCCTGCTCTGGTCAACAGAAGAAAACACAACCACTCTCGTTGGAAATGGAGGCACAAGAGACCCAGATGCACCATCCTTTCCAGTGGTCAAAGAGAGTATCGACAGAGGTTGACTCCAAAGTCTTCACAATCTGAGGAGGATGAAAAGTTGATGCTCAGTTGGAATCTAAAGCCTTCTTATTCATAGATTCATAGACTCTAGGACTGGAAGGGACCTCGAGAGGTCATTGAGTCCAGTCCCCTGCCCTCATGGCAGGACCAAATACTGTCTAGACCATCCCTGATAGACATTTATCTAACCTACTCTTAAATATCTCCAGAGATGGAGATTCCACAACCTCCCTAGGCAATTTATTCCAGTGTTTAACTACCCTGACAGTTAGGAACTTTTTCCTAATGTCCAACCTAAATCTCCCTTGCTGCAGTTTAAGCCCATTGCTTCTTGTTCTATCATTAGAGGCTAAGGTGAACAAGTTTTCTCCCTCCTCCTGATGACACCCTTTTAGATACCTGAAAACTGCTATCATGTCCCCTCTCAGTCTTCTCTTTTCCAAACTAAATAAACCCAATTCTTTCAGCCTTCCTTCATAGGTCATGTTCTCAAGACCTTTAATCATTCTTGTTGCTCTTCTCTGGACCCTCTCCAATTTCTCCACATCTTTCTTGAAATGCGGTGCCCAGAACTGGACACAATACTCCAGTTGAGGCCTAACCAGCGCAGAGTAGAGCGGAAGAATGACTTCTTGTGTCTTGTTTACAACACACCTGTTAATGCATCCCAGAATCATGTTTGCTTTTTTTGCAACAGTATCACACTGTTGACTCATATTTAGCTTGTGGTCCACTATGACCCCTAGATCTCTTTCTGCCATACTCCTTCCTAGACAGTCTCTTCCCATTCTGTATGTGTGAAACTGATTGTTCCTTCCTAAGTGGAGCACTTTGCATTTGTCTTTATTGAACTTCATCCGGTTTACCTCAGACCATTTCTCCAATTTGTCCAGATCATTTTGAATTTTGACCCTGTCCTCCAAAGCAGTTGCAATCCCTCCCAGTTTGGTATCGTCCGCAAACTTAATAAGCGTACTTTCTATGCCAACATCTAAGTCGTTGATGAAGATATTGAACAGAGCCGGTCCCAAAACAGACCCCTGCGGAACCCCACTTGTTATACCTTTCCAGCAGGATTGGGAGCCATTAATAACTACTCTCTGAGTACGGTTATCCAGCCAGTTATGCACCCACCTTATAGTAGCCCCATCTAAATTGTATTTGCCTAGTTTATCGATAAGGATATCATGCGAGACCGTATCAAATGCCTTACTAAAGTCTAGGTATACCACATCCACCACTTCTCCCTTATCCACAAGACTCGTTATCCTATCAAAGAAAGCCATCAGATTGGTTTGACACGATTTGTTCTTTACAAATCCATGCTGGCTATTCCCTATCACCTTACCACCTTCCAAGTGTTTGCAGATGATTTCTTTAATTACTTGCTCCATTATCTTCCCTGGCACAGAAGTTAAACTAACTAGTCTGTAGTTTCCTGGGTTGTTTTTATTTCCCTTTTTATAGATGGGTACTATATTTGCCCTTTTCCAGTCTTCTGGAATCTCTCTTAATAGGGTTTCAGTGACGTGAAGGTATTAAATGGCAATTGGGGTCATGCTCCTCTGAGCTCAGAATCCTGCATGAGGGGAGAGGGGATATGTGCCCACACGCGGTGGGAAGATAGCATGGCTCCAATGGACACTGATTCCTATAGGTTCAGTAGTTCAGTCACCAAGAGCACACTTTCATCTACAGTGTGGATCTACTTGGATAACTTTTTAAAAGCAGAACCTGCAGTTAAAGTGAGAGGCTGGCAACAGGTTACAGGCTGCTTTTACACCACTATATGTTTGAATAAACTTCGGTTCAGCTAATATATTTTTGAAATGTTTTTAAAAGCTGTTTTAGTTCAGCTGGAAATGATCTAGGTTCATAGAATTTTAGAAAATCTTGTTTCCAGCTATAAGCCTTGCCAAGGAGTAGGTTACTCAAGTTTTATAGTGTTTATATATAAACAGGCTACTAAGGTTATGGGCCTCTCTTGTCCCAGCTACCAAAACCACAGCATTGGCCAGGAGTAGTGAAAACAGGATGTATGATCTGGAAGCAAACCTC
This sequence comes from Chelonoidis abingdonii, assembly GCF_003597395.2. NCBI lineage: Eukaryota > Metazoa > Chordata > Testudines > Testudinidae > Chelonoidis > Chelonoidis abingdonii. The sequence continues at coordinate 20,490,651 of NC_133772.1, forward strand.
CAAAGCTAAGTTTCCTTTCCTTAACGTGCAGGGCACTAGAGGAGGTATCACACCTAGTTTATCTATTTATCAGTTAGGTACATAGACCATACTCATAACTGAGGGATCTGAGCATTCAACATTTGTCTGCTTCAAACATATGTGGAGATAATGTTGTTGATTTTTTCATTACGTATATTTTATTTTGGGAGAAACTTTCTTTAATATATTTGTTCTTTTTTTAAAAAAAAATAGGATACAAAGTAATCTATAGGTGAAAAAGGGTGTGGGCTGGCTTGGGTGAGGGTGAGAACTGTTTCCTTACAAACATCCAGCTCTACTAGTCTGAAGTCACCCACATGGTGCCTGAACAGTTTGCCTCCCCTAACATTTTGAGGCCATAAGCAATTCTGCCTATATTGAAATAATTGCAAGTTAATTTGTAAAACTATTTCACTGCATCAAACATCCCCTTGCAGTAATTCAACCTCCTCTGTGCATCAGGGGACCATCTCTTCAAGAGCACCTGAATTGTTTGCTCTCCATCCTTCCCAGAAAGTACCCCACCCTCCCCAGCCCAAATCCCTGTGTGAGTCTTTCCCACTTACAAAATGATACTTATCCTGTCTCCACAGGGTGGGGACGTCCATAAATTTTTCAAGAAATGGGAACATGTTGACCATTACAACTGCAGCTAGTACTGCCTATGGGAGTCAGAGAAAAATAGCATTTATTTTCCTGTTAATTCATTATGGGACTCTAAACATGCTATGAAATGGATACATAGACTAAGTGAAGGTGTTAAAATATCTACATTTCAGTAATTACCGTGTACACATATAACTAACAATTTTCTTCTGATCTGTAAACTCATATTAATTTTGTGTATAATCTCTTGTCTAATATCACAGGAATGTCTGCAAATATAATTGCATTGTCTGTTGAAATATGTGTTAACTTCCACTGCAGTACTCTTCAATAAACCACTCCAAATATGCTTTTGCCTCCTGAAACACTAAGGGAGGGCCACATCGCCACCACAAAAATACTGCTTCTATAAGGAGTGCTTTCCACTACCATGGACAACACATAGCCAGACAGGGGAAGCCGTCTGACAACATTTGTCAGAAACACCCCTTTTTCCTAATGCAGACAAGATAAATAGGGGTGGGTAACATCCAATTTGTCAGCTAGTTCTGGGAAAGTGCTTGGTCTTCCTATCGTAGGTCATGTCTACACTTACAAGCTTACAGCGACACAGCTGTATTGATACAGCTGTGCTGCTGTCAGAGTGCTCGTGTAGCTGGGTCATGCAGATGGGAGAGAGCTTTCCTGTCAACATAATAAAACCAGCTCAATGAGTGGTGGTAGCGATGTTGGTGGGAGAGCGTCTCCCGCCGACATAGCGCTGTGCACATGAATGCTTTTGCTGTCAACATTTATGTCGCTCACAGGTGTGTTTTTTTCATAGCCCTGAGTGACAAAGATTTTGCTGACGTAAGTGTTAGTGAAGACATGGCCTTACAGAGAGGCCAAGGGACATTGGGAAATATGGCTCGGCCTCAGCAGTTCCCTAAGTAAAACTTTCAAAAGAATGGGAGAGCCAGAGGAAATATTACGAGATAAATGGAAAAATGGGTCCCCGAAGAACAATATTTTATTATAGTCTCATATGGCAATGAAAGATCTGGGGGAGGCAGTTTAGGAGACCATTTGGTTTTGGAATAAATCTCAAAGTCCAAGCTGGTACCAGACATACTAAAACCAAATTCCAGTTGGAGGGTTTTGTGTCCTTTAGTGAAGTCTCTAAAGCACCAATCCTACAAACACATACACATCTATGTCTAAGAGTACTTCATGGAAATGTATAACTCTGTTGAGTTCAATGGGACTACTCGGTGTAAGAGTTTGCAAAATAGGGGACTAAGATAATAGATTAAACTTTTATTTTTAAATGATGGATTCTGGCTATGACGTTTCATTTATCGTTTAGCCAGTGAGATCAAGCTCTTTCTAAACAACCAGAAATGGGCCTGAGATGCAAAATTTTCTATCTGGATTTTCAGCCCCATAAAGTTTAGGGGAGTTTGAATCTCTGACTTTGGTTTGGTCCCATCCCTTGAAACCATTAACTGTAGTGTAATCCCTAATGCATTCTGGAAGACTTCTGTGTTATGCTTAGTTATGGGAGCAGCCTACTTACATTCTATTTCAAATTCACTTACATTAGGCAGAGACTGGAAAAAGTGTCCTAGTTTCATCACTACCACTAGCATTATGGATGCTCCAATTAGTGCTGCAAACTGAACACAAATATTGTGTTAGAGAAGCATTGCAGAGCTCACCATGTGTTGCTCCTCTGCTAAGCAACTCCGATATCAAAGACTGTATAGCCACCAGCAGTGCATCTTATTCAGGTAAGAAACTAATGAAGAATTTTACGGTACAATGGGAAATAGTACTTCAAAAGTACTACTGCTTTGTCAAACCCTCCACCTTCGAAGCACCAGCTTTCACTGAGCTACTCATCCCATTGGACTAATCCCACTCAGAGGATTCTGAAAGAGTCTGGTGACATTGTATATCACTCAGATACACTCTTCTTTTCAGCTGAAGGACCATTTGCCCACAAACAGTATAAGCAGGGGGATTTGAGACCTCCTTCAAGTAAGGAAAGGGACAAAGGAAATCGTGTGCCTCTGATTGCAAGACCACCACTATTGCACCCTAGTACAGGAGCAACAGCAAAAGTAGATGACCTATTGTATTCTGCTATAGATATTGCAAAACTAGTAGTACGTGATCATGTAATTAAAGACTGCATGTTAATGCAGAAGCATAAGGAGACGGAATTAACGTTGCACAGGCATAATTGTGAAAAGTGGTGTTTACAGAAGTCTGTAAATTGCTTGGATGAAAACCAGGCCCTAGTGCTGAGGTAGGCAAACTACGGCCCACAGGCCACATCAGGCCCATGGGTCTGTCCGTCCTGGCTCCTGAGCTCCCAGCTGGGGCGGCTAGCCTCTGGCCTCTCGCCTGCTGTCTCCCTTCCCCCGCAGCCTCACCTCCACACGCTGCCAGCGCTCTGGCCTGCTGCTCCTGCTGGGCAGCAGGGCTGTGAGCTCCTGCTGCTCTGAACTGCATGGTAACGGGGTGGGGAGCAGGAGGGTTGGATAAAGTGAGAGGGTCTCAGGGGGGGAGTCAAGGGACAGGGAGCAGTTGGATGGGGTGGAGGTTCTCAGGGTGGTTGGTCAGGGGACGGAGAAGGGGGGGTTGGATAGGCATGGGAGTCCTGGGGGGCCTATCAGGGGGCAGTGGTGTGGATAGGGGTCGGGGCAGTCAGGGAACA